>NC_050574.1:24216327-24434063 GCF_011100635.1 Trichosurus vulpecula
GCTGACACCTGGGTGGCTGGGAGAATGATGTAATGTAACAGAGAAGGTTGGAGGGGGAAAGAGAAAGTTAAGTGAAGCTTTGGTTCATGGATTTAAGATGTCTATGGGATATACAATTCGAGATTTTCAACAGAGAGTAGGGGATGTGAGAGCAGAGGTTGGGAGAGAGGTAAGGGCAGGACAAGCAGACCTGAGAGTCAAACTGCATCAAGGCGACCATTGAAACCTTGGGAGCTGAGGAGACCAAGTAAAGTAGTACAGAAGGAGAAGAGAAGGCAGCCCAGGACAGACCTTTGGGGGTCACTTGCTCAGTATCAGGAGTGAGGAAATACTGCATAGAGCACAGAGAACCGTCCTAGGAGTCAGGAAGTTCTGGCTTCATGTCCTGCCTTTGTGTGCCCATGGACAAGTCCTGTGTACCCTGAGTGGCCTGGACAAATTAGGGCACGTTGCTGAT
Organism: Trichosurus vulpecula; assembly: GCF_011100635.1. Classification (NCBI taxonomy): domain Eukaryota; kingdom Metazoa; phylum Chordata; class Mammalia; order Diprotodontia; family Phalangeridae; genus Trichosurus; species Trichosurus vulpecula. The sequence goes on from NC_050574.1 coordinate 24,216,785, forward strand.
CTGCTCTGGTGGAGGGAGTTTTCATAGCCAGAGCTCCCAACAAAGATGAAATTGCAAGTCTGGACCAATAAGTATGCCAGGGATACAAAACAAAAAACCAAACAGAAGGCCCTACCTTCAAGGAGCTTACCTGCCACTAGAGTATCTCTTGAAAGTTATGTTGACTCAGCATCCCATGGTTCCCAGCCCTGCTTATCAATCAGTGCTGGGGGAGGCAGTTTTTTTTATCTTACCTGCTCTTTGCCATGTACCCCTACCTGCAAATTGTCACATTCCTGATACCGTGGGGAGGAAAACAGATGCAAGGACCCCACCTCTTCTGCTGAGGTGGACCTATGTGAACTGTATTAAAGTTACTATAAAAGCTGGCTCCACCTCGAAGCCCTTGCTGATCTTCAGGGACTGGCTTGTACGTAAATATGTTGCCAACTTGATATGCTTATAATAAATTCCTTTTAATTCTCTTTGTGCTGAGTTTTGCCTCATTAATCAGCATGAAAAGCCCAAATGAAGAACTTTCCTTTCAACATAGCCAATATAGGATGGCTGAGCAAATAGAAAATACAGGGGAGACGGCCTGGGTTTGTGGTTTCATTGATAACAAGAGCTTCCAGATAAGGAAACTTCTTCCACCAAGGTAGATCCATACCTCTTGAGAGTGGCCTAGAGCACTGAGAGGGGAAGGGAAAAGGAAGGGAGGGGACGAGGATTTATTATCAACTTACTATGAGCTAGGCACATTGTATTATCTCATTCCATCTTCACAACAACCTACCTGAGGGGGAGGTGCTATTATGATCCCCATTTTACAGTTGGGGAAACTGAGGCAGACAGAGGTTAAGTGACTTGCTCAGGGTCACACAGCTAGGAAGTGTTTAATGTTGAATTTGAACTCAGGTCTTCCTCCTGGCCTACCATCCTATCCAATGTGCTATCTGCTTCAATATATAGGGTAGCATTTATAACTGGACTATAGACACTGAAGTCAGTCAGTCAATAAGCATTTATTAAGTGCCAATTATGTGCTATGCAATGGTGATACAAAGAGCCCAGGTCTTTGGGACTCCAAGGCTAGCTCTCTATTTACTATGCTGTGGTCTCTAAGTAAATATAAGGTTTCTGGGGATGGAGAGGTGGGGAAGGGGAGAGGAGACAAACAATTATGGAAAATGAGGATGTGGAATTTGAATTGATTCTTGAAGCCAGGTTTCTGTTGTCTTTGTCTATTGCTCTTTCCCCCACCCCATGGCACCCCAACATTCTTTGTCTATTTGCATCTCAATGGATTGTCTCCATTAGATTGTAAGCAGGGACTGTCTTTTGACCTTCTTTGCATCTCCAGCACTTAATATAGTGCCTGGTACACAGTAGGTACTTAATAAATGCTTACTGACTGACTGAGAATGGAAATGATTTTGTCTTTGTATCCCTAGCACCCAGTATAGTGTCTTAGCTAGGCATTAATTAAATGCTTATTGGAATGGAAAACAATGCCTGGAAGATAGGCACCAAATGAAACGCTCTTGGAGAAGCTGCATTTGGCGGCGGGATCAGATTCCCTTCTCCCTGTCCCCAAAGAACCCCGATTTAATCCCAAGTATGAATATTGAATATTAAAAGATCCCAAGTCAGCGGAGTATCTTAGGATGTGGCTTCCCATAACAGCACTTTCAAAAAATATGATGATGATGGGGGAGTGGGAAGAAAAGAGGAGGGAGGGAACACTCACTGTCAGATAATTTACTGCCAGGACCACTGTTATGACTTCATTCCCTTAATCAAGTCTTGCAAAGAACATGCGGACTCATCAGATTTTTGGCATTTCCCTTTTGTCCTGCTGGTCCAACAGTCTCTGGACACCAAAGCAAAGATGAGAGAGTCAACAGGCAGTCCATCAACTCTGTTTCATAGAGTACATCAGCCTCAGATGCTTCAGGGGTATTTTTAGTCCTGGACAAACCTGCCCTAAGTCAAGAAAAGGAAGGCAAGGCAAGGCCTTTCTGATTCTCTAGTATGCTTTCCTGAAGTGGGAGCTTGGAAGCACAACTTATCATCAGGACAAGGAAAAGGGGAGCTTGCTATGAGAGTAACAGCTGGCAGTTTTGGAGGTTGAAGAATGCTCTGCATATGTTATTTCTTTGACCCTCCCAAAGACATGGTGAGTTGACACTACAGGGACTTTTTATGTTTAATTTTTTTGTGCAGTGGAGAGCTAGGATTGTATCAATGTAGGGGAACTCCCTCTGTGGAAACCCCCTCCATCCATGTAGGTTCACAACTTGTCTATAATTTATACTTTCTAAAGAATTCGCTGTGAGAGGTCATGTGATTCATTTGTCCATTATCATACAGATAGTGTGGAACAGAAGCAACACTTCAACCCAGGTCCTTCCTGACTCCATGGCCAGCTCTCTATCTACCATGTTCTATTATCCCCATTTTAGAGATGAGCAAACCCAAACTCAAGGAGATGTAGTGAATGAGTTCAAAACACTGTAACCATAGATGTATGGAAGTTTTGCTTAATTTTTTTCACCTCTACTTTTCATTCTTTATTAAGAGTGATAGGATGGGGACAGGTTGGGGTGGGCATGGGGAAGGAAGGAACAAAGGAAACAAGCATTTACTAAATACTTATTATGTGCCAAGGCATTGTGCTAAGTAAGCCCTTTACAGATATCTCCTTTGGTCCTCACAACAACTCTATTATTATCCCCATTTTGCAGCTGATAAAACAGGTAGACTGAGGTTAAGTGACCTGTCCAAGATCATACAGCTAGTAAATGTCTAGGGCTAGTAAATGTCTCAGGTCTTCCTGACTCCAGGCTTAACCACTATACCACCTAGCTGCCTCAAAGGAGGCAGGAGAGAGGACAGTGGAGAAATATTTGGAAAGCAAGGTAACGTGAAAAAAAGACACAGTATCAATCATTTTTTTTTCTCTTTAAAGACTGAGTTGATGTGATTTGCCCATGGTCAAAAAGCTGGCATGTGTTAGTGGTGGGATTTGGCCCCAGGTCAATTTGTCAGTATTCATTAAATACTTACTCTGTGACAGGCTTTCCTAACTTCATGTCTAGCGTGTTAGTCACTGTGCCAGGCAGCCTGGTGGCTTTTCTTTTCTTTTTTGAATTTTTATTTTCAGTTCCAAATTCTCTCCCTCCACCCCTTCCCCCATCCACTGAGAAGGTAAGAAATAGGATAATCTTTACAAATATAAAGTCATGACATTTTCTATCCAATGAGATCAGAATCAGGTTTTAAGACATGAGAATCTTTCTTGGGGGGGGGGGTGGGCTGACATTTGCATATGATCTTATATGGATATTCCTAAACTTCAATTCATTTAAAATTTTTTTTTTATTTTGGGAGACAATTTCTCCCAGGTAGAAGTACAGAAGCCCAGCCCCACTGGGTTGATCTGCATGGAAGTTTTGACCTGCTCCATTTCCTACCTGGGCTGGTTCATGCCACCTTAGGTAGCCTGGAGGCCTGACCTTCCCCTCTCCTCCCATTCCTCAGGGTTCACCATAGTAGGGCTGGACTTAAGAGTGGTCACGTGGTCAGCTTCAGCCCTCCTGCAGCTCAGAACTCCTGAACTCAAGCAATCCACCAGTTTCAGCCTCACTAGAAGCAGAGATTCCAGATGTGAGGCAACACAGCTGGCTTCAATTCAACTCAACAAACATTTCAGTGCTCACTCTGTGCCAGGCACTGTGGGAGGGGCTGGATATACTGAGACAAAAGGAAACAGTGTCGGGGTTCTTCAGAAGCTCAGATCCTACTGAGTGGATACAAACTGTGCACGGAGAAGAAAATACAAACTATCCTACAAAGCAGCTTCAAGAGGGAGATTGTTAATAACTGGAATTCCCAGCATGCCTCCTGTAGATCTCCCTTGAGCTGTGTGCTTCAAAGAAATCCTGAGATTCTTGAAGGAGTTAAGAAATGCAGTCCCATGAATGCCACTTATCACCTCAATGCAGACAATTCCCAGGTCTCCAGAGCTCCAGCCCCACATCTCAAGGTGCCTACCAAACATTTCAGCCTGGACATCTCCTGGGCATCTACAACTCACCGTGACCAAAGGAGAACTCATGATCGTGCCCTTCGAATCCTCTTCTCTTAGAACTCCCCTATTTCTTTTTTTATGGATGCTTAACATGCTGACTGATATCCTTGTTTTTACATTATCTACATTTCCCAATGTATCCCCACCCTGTCCTCTGAGAATCATCCCTTACAACAAAGAACAACAACAAAAAAACCAGAGAATTTGACGAGGTAACTTGGAAAAAAAATCTTTGCAACAAGTTTCAGAGTAAAGTGAGCAGAAATAGGGGGGAAACGTATGTGATAACAACAGAGAGAAAAACAACTTTTAAATTCTTGAGAATTCTGATGATGATTATGATAAACCATGAGTCCAGAGGACTGAAGAGGAAATATTCCTCTTCCCTACTGTCAAAGTAGTGGTGAACTCAAAGTTCTCATAAAGATAAAGGTCCCATATCTAAGACATAGAAGGAGCTGGTTCAATTTACAAGACTAAGAGCCATTCCCCAACAGATAAACAGTCAAATGATATAGATGAGCAGTTTTCCAAGGAAGAAATCTGGGCTATCAACAACCATGCTGATGACTACTGTGGAAATATGTTTAATATGACTGCACATGTATAACCTATATCAGATTTTTGTGGTCTTAAGGAGGGGGGAGAAAATTTGGAACTCATAATCTTATAAAAAAGAATGTTGAAAACTATCTTTACATGTAATAAGAAAAAATAAAATACTATTTACAAAAAAAGCAGGTTAAAAATGCTTTAAATTTTTTAGATAAATGCAAATTAAAGTAACCTTAATGTTCCACTTCACATCTATTAGACTGGCAAAGAAGACAAAAGACAAAAATGACAAATGTTGGCCTGTGGGAAAACAGGTATACGGGCATACCTCAGAGATACTGTGGGTTCTGTTTCAGACCACTTCAGTAAGGTGAGGCACATGGATTTTTTGGTTTCCCAGCCCATATGAAAGTTAGGTTTACATTATACTGTAGTCTATTAAATGTGCAACAGTATTATGTCTAAACATATATATACATATATATATACACATACCTTAATTAAAAATACTTTGTTGTTAAAAAATGTTAACCATTATCTGAGCCTTCAGGAAGTTGTAATCTTTTTTTTTTTTTTGCTGGTGGAGGGTCTTGCCTAGATGTTGATGGCTGCGAACAGATCAGGGTGGTGGTTGCTAAAGGTTGGGGTGGCTGTGGCCATTTCTTAAAATCAAACAGCAATGAAGTTTGCTAAATCAACTGACTCTTCCTTTCACTTGAATCCTTAGAGGCCATTGTAAGCTTATTAATTGGCCTAATTTCCATATTGTTATGTCTCAGCGAATTGAGAGGCCCAAGGGAGAGGGAGAGAGACAGAGGAACCACTGGATCAATGGAGAAGTCAGAACACATATGGGCATGGTTCACAGTACCCCCAAACCACTGCAATAGTAACATCAAAGATCACTGACCACAGATCACCATAACAGATATAATAATGAAAAAGTATGAACTATTGTGAGAATTACCAAAATATGACACAGAGACATCATATGAGCATGTGCTGTTGGAAAAATGGCATTGATAGACTTACTTGAGGCAGGGTTGCCACAAACCTTCAATTTTAAAAAATGTGCTATCTGCAAAGGGCAATAAAGCAGAGAGCAACAAAACAAAGTATGCTTGCACTAGCAGATTATTGGTGGGGCTATTGTAATATTAATTAAGTTGGGCCTTTTTTTTTTTACTGTTTTAGAATGCTAAACTAATTAAGTGTCTTTGATTGAGCCTTACTAGGTGCAAAGCCCCAGGCCCAAACCCCTATTTACTAGGTGATGAGACTATGTGGGCATGAAGCCCTCCAGGCCCTAAGGGGAGTTGCTAAGACCAGAGCCAATAGTAGGCGCCTAAGTTCTGGTTGCTCAGATGATGTTTGATGACGTCCAAAGACTGTATAAAAAGAGACAGCAGAGCTATTTGCTTGGGGCTCTCACTCTTGGATGAGTGTTGATGTGGAGACTCTGGGTAGCTGTAGTTAAGAGCCCTCCAGCTTGTGAACCCAGATGTTCATGCCTTCTTGGTAACTATGAATTGTATTTGGTCTGTTTATGATGTATCTTTGTAATTTGTATTTGCTCTGAAGCTTAGGGTGCGGGCTTTTCCCCCAGGAACTAAGTGAATGATACATGTATATGTTGGATTAGAGTAAGATTGTTAACACCTTAACGTTACTTTCCTTAGTAAAGCAGATAAAAGAACCTGTGCTGGCAGCGATCTTGTTGTTGGGCTTGTGTTGGTTTTTCACCCCCACAGCAGCTGCTAGCCGAATTGTTATAACAGCTATGAATTGGTCTAGCCCTTCTGGAAAACAATTTGGAACAAAACCATGCATACCCTTTGACCCAGCTATACCACTACTAGGCCTATACTCCAAAGTGATCAAAGAAAGAGGGAATGGATATATATGTACCAAATATTTATAGCAGCTGTTTTCATGGCAGCCTAAAATTGGAAACTAAGAAGGTGGGGGGTGCTGTCCTCCACTTGGAGAAGAGCTAAACAAACTGTAGTTGGTGAATGTAATAGAATATTATTGTGCCATGAGAAATGAGGAGACAATTTCAGAGGAAGCTAAGAAGACCTCTGTGAACCAATGCAGAGTAAAGTGAGCAGAAATGGGAGAAAAATGTATATGATAATAACATTAGAAAGAAAAACAACTCTGAAAGGCTTGAGAACTCTGATGATGATAATGATAAACCATGAGTCCAGAGGACTGAAGATGAAACATTCCACTCACCTACTGTCAGAGGGGAGGAACTCAAAATATCAGAAAAAGACATGCATTTCAGACACGGCTAATGTGGTCATTTGTTTTGTTGGACTATTTGGCTATGTACTGAAGGCTTTATTTTATTTTTAAAAATTTACTTAATGGTGGAAGAGATAGTAGAAGAGCTGTTAGTGAAAAATGCTATTTAATTGAAAAAATGAGAATAATAAACTATTTTAAAGAACAAAAAAAGAGAAAAAGCCCATCTCAGCTAAACTAGCCAACACAACAACCAAGTCCAAAATGATATGTAGCCTCGTATCTCTGCAAGAAGGGAAAGAACCGTCTTCTTGTGTATCTTCTCTGGAGTCAAGCTGGGTCACTGCGATGTCATCACATTCAGTTTTGACTGAGAGGCAGTGTGGGGCAGTCTAGAGTACTAGATGTGAAGTCAGCAAAACTCGGGTTCAAACTCTGTCTCAGACACTTTCTATGTAACCCTGGGGAAATCACTTAGTCTCTCCACGCCTCGGTTTCCTCATTTGTAAAACAGGAGTTTGGACTCCACAGCCTCTAAGGTCTCTTCCAGCTCCACACTTACAATTAGTTTGGTGTTTTTCTTATTCCATTTACACTGTTGTAGTCATTGTGACTGCCTGCCATCAGATAAGCCCAAGAGCCCGGGGGTCTGAAAGTGAAGTGACCTCCTAGGCTTAGAGCAGAAAGGGACCTTAGTGGCATCACATCCAATCCCTTCATTTAACAGCTGAAGAACTTCAGCCAACAGCTTAAGCAGTCATGCACAGATTGTCACACAGCTTCTAAGTGTTGGAGGTAGGATTTGAACCCAGGCCATCCTGACTCCAAGCCCAATACCCTGTTCCCTACACCCTTCTTCCACATCCTTTAGGTCATGCTGAATTGGACAGGATCAATCTAAATTCTTCTTTGCCCAGCACAGGAATCTTTCAATTTAATTTAACAAACATTTATTAGATGCCTACTGTGTGTCATGTGTGGGAAGAGATAGTTTAGATAAAACATGTAAGTTCATAGAACTTAGTCTAATATGGGCACAGGACCTTTCAGGGCCTGGATCTTGGGGCTATTCAGTCCTACTTTTCAGGGCTGTATTCTCATTGGGACATGAGATCTGTGGAGAACCTGCTCTGAGTGGCCAGGGGGAAAGGAAGCCATATAGCCTCTGAGAATTCTCAACTCAGCATTGCTTTTGTTTGGTAAGAAATTGAGGTTTTTATAGTTTGAAAGGGGTCCAGGGGTCCACACCTACACTGTTTTCTCTTACCCTCTTTGTGCCTCACTGACATTGGAGGCATTGGATTATTTTGGCACTGGGGCTCGGCCCAGTCTCTTGGCACCAATACAGGCTTCCTAAGAGAAGGCTGATTAAGTCATTTCTCTCTGGTTACTAATCCAAGCATCAGGAAGAAAAAAGTCCTTTGTCATTCCCAGAATGTTTGAGTTGGAAGGGACCTCGAGGCCATCAAGATGGACCCAGACTTAACCAAGATTCTCCTCTGCAATGTATTCAATAAATGGCCATTTACTCTGCCCTTGAGGACATCCAATTGTGTTGGCAATCACAATGGGCTCTTAGCACTCAGTTCAACCAAGTGCCCTTGAAGAGTCTGGCCTTTGTTTCCTTGATTAGATTGGGAGTCCTTGGTGATCTCCTTGCTTCGGGGAGGGCCTAGTTTACATGGGTTTGAGTGGCATGTTTGGGACATCAGAGGCTTTTAGACCATGTGGGCTTAAGTCGCCTGTTTGTGACGATTTTAGGTCACGTGGGTGAGTCGCATGTGTGGCTCACCCTTGACCCTGAAAAAGATATAAAACCAGGAGTTGGCTTTCTATTTTTCGGAGCTCTTACCCACAGCTGTGGTGGCGTGTGTGCCTCCGGGCCAGCCCTTGTTATGAGCTCCCGGGCTGAACTTAGATGTTGGTAACTATGAATTGTATTTGGCCTGTCTGTTGATATTTGTAATTTGTTTGTATTTTGCTCTGAAGTTCAGGGTGCTGGATTTTTCCCCTGAACTAAGTGAATGGTATTTGTATGCCGGATTAAAGTGAGATTGTCAACCCCTTAACATTGCTTTCCTTAGTAAAGCAGATCAAAAGAACCTGGGCTTTGGCAGCATTCTTGTTGTTGGGCTTGTGTTGGTCTTTCACCCCCACAACAGCTGCTAGCCAGACTGCTGAAACACCAATGTAAGGGGCAGGTGAAAGAGGGACTTCTCCAAGACAGCTGATGGTAGTTCTGTATAAGCGAGCTATGAAGTTTATCCTTGTATCAAGTTCAAGTCTGGCGGTCTGGAACTTCCAGCCACTGATCCTAGTCGTGGCCCTCTAGGGCTAATGGGAAACAACCTATTGCCTATTTCACCATATACCTATGGCAGCTTTTCTGTTCCTCATTTCCTCTTCTTGGGGCCCAACTTTCAGCTTATCCTCAGGGGGTACCATACCGAGACCCTTCACCTACCTGGATGCCCTCTGCGGCCTACTCTCCAGCTTATCATCGTCTAGAGTGTGGCACTCAGAACTGAACACAGTCCTCCATAGGACTCCAGAGTCCAGCCAGTGTAAAGTCAAGTGAGACCATCGGGCCCATGGACATTAGAATTGCAGCTTAAGATACCATGAGCTTTTGACTCACACTGAGCCTGCAGGCCCCTAAACTCACAGAATCTTTTGCAGAGAACTTGCTGTCTAGTCATGACTCCCCATTCTGTACTTGGGAAACTGATTTTTTGAGCCCAGGGTTCAAAACTCTTATATTCATTAATTTCCTGAGTCAGTATGGACCAGTGGACAGCGTGGTAGAACTGGAGCCAGGAAACATGAGGTTGAATCTTGTCTCAGACTTTTATTAACTTTGTGATTCTGAGCAAATCCCTTAATCTGTCATACCCTCAGGTTCCTCATCAGAAAAATGGGGGTATTCACCCTTTTATTTTTTATTTTTATTTTTTTTTTTTGCTTTTTGGCAGGGCAATTGGGGTTAAGTGACTTGCCCAAGGTCACACAGCTAGTACATGTGTCAAGTGTCTGAGGCCGGATTTGAACCCAGGTCCTCCTGACTCCAGGGCCGGTGCTCTACTGACTGCGCCACCTAGCTGCCCCAGTATTCACCCTTTTAACACCCATGTCAGGGTCATTGTGAGGAAAGTGCTTTATAAATTTTAAGATGCTGTAGAAATATGGGACAGCTAGATAGCACAGTGGATAGAGTGATGGGCCTCGAGTCAGGAAGACATGAGTTCATATCTGGCCTCTGACACTTAACTATCTGTGTGACCCTGAGCAAGTCACTTCACCCTGTTTGCCTCAGTTTCCTCATCTGTAAAACACACTGGAGAAGGAAACTACTCCAGTATCTTTGCTAAGAAAATCCCAGATGGGATCATGAAGAGTCAGACACAACTCAAAAATGACTGAACGGCAACGATGAAATGTCAGTTATTATTATTTGGCTTGGCTCACTATTCGAGGATGTTGAGATCTAGTTTTGTCATCCGATGTGTTAGCTGTCCCTTGTAGCTCCATGCCATCAACGCCTTCATCCAAATCATTGATTAAAAAAATGCAAACAAACCAACCTACAGGTTAAAGACAGATCGCTGGCGCACACATGAGATCAGAGAGTCATAGATTTAGAGCGGGAAAGGACTTTGGAGGTCCTCTAGTCTGATGCCTTCCTCCTTGCAGGTGAGGAAACTGAGGCCCAAAGTCTCCTCAGTAGTAAGACCTTCCATGAGGATGTTAAGCTGTTGACAATAGCTCAGTTCTATTCAATCAGTTCAAAATCTGCCCAACTCTAGCCTAGAGTAGCCCACATCTCTCCAGCTTGGCCTCAAGGATAGCTTCGGAGACTTTGTCCAGTGCCATGTGAGCCTTCTCGCTAGCCTGTACTGACACTGGGTGAGGGAAGAGGTAGGAAGAAGCACATACATCTCAGGCCTCTGCTGCAAGCCATGGGGGAACTACCCAAGAGGCTACCCAAAGGAATGAATGGTAAAGCATTTATTAAATGGGGATACAAAGAGAGGAGTGGAAACACTCTTGGCTCTCAAAGAACTAACATCCTAACAGGGGAGGTAGAGCATAAAAGGAGGCTTCTGTGGCAGGTCCTTTAGAAAGGCACTGTGGCCCTTAGGGTACAGTGGTAAAGCAGATGGTAATGAACTCTCTTTAATTTCGATCCCACAGCTTAAAATCAAATCCATCTGGGGCCAAGGACTTTGGTGTCAAGAACTTTCTTTTCTGGGTCTTTGGTAGCTGTGGTTGCTAAGGTGCTGGGGCTGTGTGAGGGAAGGCAAGGGGAGGGAAGAGGGGAATGCAGCCCCTCCAGAAGCAGTTGCCAGTTGGCACATCCAAACAGGCTGCTTCCCTGGATGACTGCTACAGGGGCTGGCCTGGTGGGCTGCGGTGTGTGTGTGTGTGTGTGTGTGTGTGTGTGTGTGTGTGTGACTGCCATTCCTGGAGCTCTTGGATTTGGAGTCCTGGCCTATGAAATATGAAGAGAGGTGATAGCTGAGGTGGTATCAGTGGTGTGGCATGGCAGGCATGTGCTGCCTCTTGTTTCTCCCCAAGGGTGCCCTGTTCATTGCAGCTCTTTATGGAAGGAGATCTCCATGGCCAGATTAATTTGCTTCCCTTTACAATGAACAACTCATTCTTGGACATGGGAGACATGTTTGATGCTGGGGACACAAAAGCTCTGCTCTTGAACAGGGTATATCCTAATATGGGGAAGAAGTACTTGAATAAGTGATAACAATGACCACTAGCATTTATACAGCACTTTAAGGTTCACAAAGGGCTTTACAAATATTATCTCATTCTAACATGCAAAGGAAAGTGACAAAGGTAAACCAGTGGTCTACATAAAGTGGGCTGTGACATTTTAGGAGGGAGGTACTAATTTTCCTGAGGTGGGGAGTGAGGGAAGACAGAAGCATTTGAGTTGGGTCATTCGAGGGAAGGGCAGGACTTGAACAGGTGTAGTTAGGGTCAGGGATTCATGCTTGGATTGGTGGGCAGGGAGTCACAGGAGGCTTCTGAGTAGAGGTGGGTGAGGATGATCACTAAGGAAGCAGCAGAAAGGTTGCTCATCAGTGTAGCTGAGGAGTGGAAGGGGTAGAGGAAGGAAGGAATCACAATAGTTTAGGAAAAAATAACTAACACAAATAACTAATTTATTAATTAATTAAACAATCAGTAAGCATTTATCAAGAACCCTCCATGTGACAGGTACTTCTGCAGTAAAGACATCTTAAACTCAGCATTTCCAAAACTGATCTCTTTCTCTTTCCCCCAAACTCTCCCTTCTTCCTAACTTCCTTTTTACTGCTGAGGGAAACACCAACCCGATTCTCCTAGGCTCCCAGTGTCAGTGTCATCCTCAGCTCCTTGCTCTCTCTCAACCCACATAGCCAATGTATCGTCAATTCCCCTGGAGTCTACGTTACAACATCCCTCCTCTCCTTTCCCTTCTCTCCTCTAACATTCCACCACTCTGGTACAGATCCCCATCACCTCACACCTGGACTACCAAAAATAGCCTAAAATTGCCTCAAATTTCTTCCCACTCCAGTCTACCCTCTAGTCAGCTATCAAAGAGATTTTCCATCACCCCCATCATCCACTAAACTGCAGTGGTTCCCTATTATTTCTAAGATCAAATATAAAATCCTCCATTTGGCTTTTAAGGCCCTTCATAATCTGGTTCCTTCCTATCTTTCCGTTTTTTCTTAACTACCTTAATCTATAATCTAGTAACTCCAGCCTTCCCATTCTTGACACAAGACCCTCCATCTCTTGACTACAGGTGTTTTCAGACAGCCGTCTCCCACTCCCGGAATTCTTGTCCTCCTCATCCTCATCTCCTAGTTTTCCCAGCTTCCTGCAAATCTCTGGCAAAATCCCATCTTCTGCAAAAAAGTCTCTCCTGAGCCTCATCAATGTGTCTTCCTTCTGTTGATCATCTCAACTTCGTCTTGTCTATATTACACACGTAGTTGTTCGCATGTTGTCTTCCCCCATTAGACTGTAAGCTCTTTGAGGGGAAGGACAGTTTTTGCCTTTCTTTGTAGCCCTGGTGCTTGGCAGGGTGCCTGGCAAATAGCAATTGCTTAATAAAGGCTTGCTGACTTGGCCTGATCCCCTGCTTACACTGGAACCTGAACGGGAGATTGAGTAGAATGTGGGGGCTGGATTTGAGGAACCGTTTGGAGGTCAAGGACAGGATCTAGCTGGTGCCTGGATATGTGGCATGACAGAGAGGGAATGGGTGAGGGGTCACAGATCTGGAACTGAAAGGCTCCTCAGAGGAGGTTTGGTTCCACTTCCTCATTTTGCAGAAGAAGAACCGGGGCCTAAGGAAGGAAGGTGACTGGCCCAAGGTTACCAAGGGCTTAGAACGTGGGTGTTTCGGCTCCTGACCCTGGGCCCTTTCCCGTAGCCTCCTAAGTTTTTGTGTTAAATTGACTCCAAAAGAGAAGGCCTCTGGGAGGATGGTGGTACCATTAACAGAAACAAAGAAGTTAGAGGAGGGGCTGGGTTCAAGAAGGAAAATGATGAATTCCATTTTAGACACATTGTGTGGGAGGTGCTAGTGGGGGCTCCCAGGTGGAAATATCCAGCAGCCACTTGTGGGAAGCTCTAGGGAGAGCTCTGGGCTGTGGAGGTGTGGGTGGAGATACAGATTTGTGAGGTGTTTGCATAGAGGTGATAATTTAAGTCATCGATGTGGATGAGATCATTTAAGAAGGAAGTCTAGAGAGAGAAGAAAAGAAGGCCAGAACCTCAGGAAATACTCCCTTTTTAAGGGAGGGAAGGAAGACCAGGAACTAGCTAAAGGGATGGTAGCAAAACAGTCAGGCAACAAGCACAAAGCGCTTACTATGAGCCAGGTACCTACTAAGGGCTAGGGATACAATGAAAGGTTAAGACAATCTCTGACCTCGAGAAGCTCCCATTCTAACAGGGGACTCAGCATGAAAATAACTGTACATATAAGATGGAGAAAGTGGGAATGGAAGGTGGGAAGGGGGAAGGATGTTGGGGGTGGGATTCAGAGAGGTAACAGGGCATCATGGGAAGGCAGTTTCACAGAAACCAGGGGGGAGATCACCAAGAACGAGAGGATGGTCCACAGAATCAAATGCTCCAGAGAGATCAAAGAGAAGGACAGAAAAAAAACAGACCAAAACAAAACAACAGAGTCAGGGGTTGCATTAGTAATTAAGACAGCTTTTAACGCTTATTCAATCAAGTGCCCTTGAAGAGTTTGGCCTTTGTTTCCTTGATTAAATTAGGAGTCTTTGATGACCTCCTTGCCTCAAGGGAAAGCCTAGTTTACATGGGTTTGAGTGACATGTTTGTGACATCAGAGGCTTTTAGACCATGTGGGTTTAAGTCGAATTTTTGTGATGCTTTCAAGTAGCGTGGGTGAGTCGAATGTGTGACTCACTTTTGACCCTGAACAAGATATATAAACCCAGAGGTTGGCATTCTCCCTTGGGGCTCTAAGCCACAGGAGTGCTGGCCCAGCCATTGTTATGAGCTCCCCGGCTCCTGAACTCAGATGTTGATGGTTTCTTGGTAACTATGAATTGCATTTGGTCTGTTTAAAATGTATGTTTGTAATTTGTTTGTATTTGCTCTCAAGTTCAGGGTGCTGGCTTTTTCCCCTGAACTAAGTGAATGATATTTGTATGTTGGTTTGAAATAAGATTGTTAACCCTCTAACACTACTTTCCTTAGTAAAGCATTTCAAAAGAAGCTGTGCTGCCAGCATCCTTGTTGTTGGGCTTGTGTTAGTCTTTCACCCCCACAGCAGCTGTTAGCCTAATTGTTGAAACAGGGCTGAGGAGGTTAATAGTGATTTTGCAGAATTCAGGGAGTGGTGAGGATGGAAGCCAGGTTACACACAAGGTGGGGGTGGTGCTGAGGAAGTGGAGGCAGGGAGGGCAGGCTACTGTAAGAGGCTGGCAGTAAAGGGGGTAGAGGCTGGGAGAAGGGTGGTAGAGAGCACAGAACGCTGGATTTATATTTGAGGACTAGTGTTTGAATCCTGGACCTACTTCTCAGGATCACAGATCTAGGATGGCAGGGGCCCTTCAAAGGCCATACAGTCCCAACCCATCATTTTAGAGCTGAAGTGAAGTAGACTGGCCCAAAGCCAAACAGGCAGTAAAAGGCAGAGACTGAATTTGAACTCAGGTCCCCCGACCTCAAACCCTGCACTCTTTCCACCGCACCCTGTTATTTACTGCTCTGTATGGCCCTAGTCCAACTTCTCCAGACCTCGGTTTTCTATATAACAAGGAGGTAGGGGTTGGACTAAATATATTTTGAGGTCCCTTCTAGCACTAAATCTATGCTCCTATCCAGGAAGATAAGGCATTAGCTTGAGGAGAGGCAGAATCAAAAGAAGATTGTTTTTAAAGGATGAGGAACACCTGAATATTAGAAGGACCCAATGCAGGGAAAGACTGAAGCTTCATGAGAGAGAGATGACTGATGGGTTTAGCAGGTTGCAACAGAAGCAGGAAGAGATGGGAGAGAAGAATGGAGGAGGCTGGGCTGGTTGTACTGAGGTGGAAGAACTCTTCCTCTCTCACTAGAGTAAAGGAGGAGAGAATGGGTGAAACCCTGGGAAGGGCAAAGCAGGAGAAATAGCAGCATTCACAAGAGATGGCCTCAAGATTCTCCCAGTATGAATCAGGCTCATCTGTTGAAAGGGAGGATGGGATGGAGGCAGAGGTTTGGGCGGAGATGATGTTTGGAAGAGCCCCTGAGGAATATGAATGAAAGTCAGTAAGAAATAGATATAACGGTTACCAGGCAGTGGTGAGGTCTCATTTGAGGTTAGCCCCAGTCGATCCTATTTTGTGATTTTTCCCTCTCTCTGGGTTTGGCAGCTCAGGACTGAGTTAAGAAGGAAGAAATTACTGATGGTTCATAACCACAGAATGTCACCAAAGTCAGATACTTCACAAGCCATGGAGTCCAATCTCTACCTGGCCAGGAATCCTCTCTATGGACACACAGTCATCCAGCTTCTGCCTGAAGGCCTCCAGGGATGAGGAAACATAATTCTTCTTGAGGCAACTCTTTTCACTTTTGGATTTCTCTAAGTGTTGGGAAATCTATCCTTAAGTGGTCCTGAAACCTCCTTCTCTTTCATTTCTACCTACTGGACCTGGCTAGCACTACCCTACGAGGTCAAACAGACATCCACATCAGCCGGTGAAATACTTGAAGACAGCCACCAGGTATGGCCCATGGCTTTTTTTCTTGGCTAAACACCCCATTGATCCTTATGTGGCCTCATCTCCAGACCTCTTGCCATCCTGTCTGCCTTCCTCTAGATACGCACACCATTTTGTCAAGATCCTTCCTAATATGTGGTACCTAAAACTGAGTATTACACCAGAGATACGTTTGCCAGTATGGCTGTTGCCTCCTTCCTTCTATACAGAACATCTTTCAACGCAAATTATTATTACTTTAGTTTTCTTTCTGTCATACTTTTGACTCACATGAAGCTTACAGACCACTGGAATGCCTACACGAATTGTTTTGTAGACACTACTCCCCAACATATGTGGTCTTCCCTATTGGATTATAAGCTTCTTGAGGGCAGGGACTGTTTTTGTGTTTGTATTCCCAGTCCTTAGCACAATGGTTGGCACATAGTAAATGCTGGGTGATGTGATGCATAGAGCTGAGCCTAGAGTCAGGTGTTCAAATCCGACCTCAAACAATTATTAGCTATGTGACTCTGGGCAAGTCACTTAATCTATCAGCCTCAGTTTCTTCATCTGTAATATGGGAATGATAGTAACACCTTACCTCTCAGAGTTGTTGTGAGGATCCAATAAGTTGACATAAGTAAAGCTATTACTGTTCATTTACTCATTAATTCAAGCTATTCCCTCTTTATCTCTCATGAAATTAATTTTTTGAACCCAAAGGTAAGATGACATCAATATTTATTAAATTTCATCTTAGTAGATTCAGGTCATTTTCTCCCCCAGATTCCCCTTGGATCTTGTTTTTGTTATCCAAAGTATTAGCTACTCTGTTAAATTTTGTCTCATCAGCACATTTGATCAGTACCAAAGAAACTGACTATTCCTTGCGTCTAGCCATTCAGCCAATCTTGGATCCAAACACTAGACTCCAGCCCACATTTCTCCATCTTGTCTCAGACACTGTTATTCCTGTGGACTTTGCCAAGTGATCTGATGAAACTTATGTAAACTACACCCCCAGCATTTCACTGATCTACCAGTGAATAACTCTAATAGCTCTGTCAAAAAAGAGTATACGATTGGTCCGGCATTTCTTGTGCCTGATGAAGCCATGCTGGCTCTTAGCCATCAATGCTTCCCTTTCTAAATGCTAACAAACCATCTATTTAACAACATATTCTGAAATTTTGTTTAGACTTGAAGTAGAACTTACCAACCTATAGTCTGAAAATTCTCCCTTTTTCTGAAAACTGTTTTGAGTTAGTTGGGAGTGGAGGTAGGGTTAGCAACAGTGACACCTCCCCCTGCCCCCAAAAGAAGCCATTGCAAATACTTTTTTAAAATGCCCAAAGAAAACAGAAGGAAACACAGGCAAGCAAGACATGTTTGAAAATTAAAAAACCAACAATCTGTACCCATTCTTGCAACATCTCCACCATTCTGCATGATTTTTCAAATATCACTAATAGTGGCTCAGCCATCCCTCCTGCCATTTCTTTCTCTAGGAAGGCAGCGTGATGTAGTGGATAATGGACAGGACCTAGAGTCATAACAACAGGGTCTAATCCTCTTTCTAACATTGACCAGCTGGGGTGACTATGTACAAATCATTTTACCCCCCTCAGCCTTTCCTCCTCTGTAAAATGGAAGAAGTAAGGGAGGTGGAGAGCTAAAAGGAGAGGAAACTGTCTTACATGGGGAAAAGCTCAGAGTGTAGGACATTGAAGGTTACAAGTGAGGGCCAGGTCTGAGATGTGACACCCGGGCTTGTGGCTGAAGCAGGGAAGAGATGAGAAGTCCTAGGATTCAAGAACCTACAAGGACTGGGTATTAGAAGGGTCAACGAGGCAGGTTGCTAAAGTTGTGGAGGACAAGGAGTGAGGTTGCCAACACTGATTCCACAACTGCTTTTGCTTCTTTCTCCTCTCCCTTCACACCATAACTCACCACCAACTCTGTCACTGGGACCATGGGCCCAGGCCTGTTGTTCTTGGGTACCATGATTCCAGACCTGGAAGAGTGGATAAGAGAGGAGGAAGTGGCCAGAGAGGAGAGGGAGAAGGGAGTCTCAGCTGAGGCTTTCCTGAGCTTGTAACCAATTGGGAGCCCCTACCCAGTAAAGTGGGGGCTCATTGAAGGCAGCACCAGATTTAGTTGTTGTCTTTGTATTTATCCCTAGCACTCCCTGGCACATAGGAAGCATTTAATAAATGCCTATTAAATTGAACCAAATTAAATTGAATTCAAGGGGATGTTGAGGGAGATTGCGAGCTACTCTCTAAGGAATTCTATTTTATCCTTTCCCCAGGTAACCTATTCTTGCTTAATGAACTCATGTTAAAACTGAAGCCAGGAAACTGCTTTAAATGTTCTCTATCTTTACGAGTCAACTGGTTTCCTTTTCAGAAGGCACCACTGTTCTGTCTGGCCAAGGGCCAAGGCTTTAGGCCTCTTTGATTTTCAAAGATGTTGAGTGATAAGATCTTACAAGAGCCATTAGAGCTGACCCATGCCCTTACCAAAACCTCTGTCACCTCAAGATCCAAGAGGGGAAAAAAGTCACATTGTTCAAGTTGCCATTAAGGTGTCCTGTTATAAGACATCTGATTTATAAGACAACTAGCATCCTCTGGTTTTTAAGGACTTTTTCTCTTTTCCATTTAAAACTGTTTTTATTCTGAAAAATAAAAATTTCTACACTCAAAGTAGAACAGGAAAACAGGATTACAAGTGAGTTCATGAATCTGTGTTCCATGCAACTTGATTTTTTTAAAAAAAGCATATGCCAACATGTTACTTTCAAAACTGTCCTGCTTGGCTTTTTGCTTCCCATTTCTGTGCACTGAAAAATGCTTTAGTGACCCTCTTTTCTTCCCTTCTTTTGGACAACAAAGAAAAAAAAGAAAAAAACCCACCATAATATTCATAAGAAATAAGCATGGTCGGGCAAAACAAAGCCACAGGGGCCAAGTCCAAAACTGGATACCTCCTTATGTACTTTGTGACCTTCACCCCTGTCAGAAGATAGAGAGCCTGCTTCCTCATTGGTCCACTGTAGCCTACAGTGTTTCAATGGGCAGGAAAGTCAAACATCATAATTGTCCAGTGTTTCCATAAAACTGAGTGAGCTTCAGATTCACTGGGGAGAGATTACATTTCAAAATTTTATTTAAAGATTTCCATCTCTGATTACTGAACAAAGAGACGGGGCCAAAGGCAGGACTGTTAAAAGGGTCGCAGCCCTATCAAGATGCCCACAAACCTCCTGTCCCTGATGTTTTGATACTTCCTCTGCTTGGGGACTAAAAATACTTTCCTCCTCACTGAGAAGAAAAAGACGATACACCCTGGAGGGATGAAAACCGCTATGACGGGGTGGGGTGAGGAGAAAGGAAAGAGAACAAGGGAATATATACCATGAGATATTCTTGAACTAGGGGCAGGACTCCCAAGCATGGCTAATTAGGAACATAAGCAGAGAGGGTAGACCGTAGAGCATTGTCTCTGAGGACCTGGGTTCAAATCTCACCTCTGACACTGTGTGACCTGGGTGGTGTTGGGTGCATCGCTTCATTTCTCTTGCCTTCAGTTTACTCTTCTGTAAAATGAAGGGGTTCCACCAGATGGCCTGAGGTTCCTTCCAGCTCTAGGTCTAGCCCTATGATGTCTTCATTACTTTGTAAAATTTCACACACTGCAAAAGAACTAGCAGCTGTTGTAGACTCCTTCCTATTTCAGAATTCTTTCTTTCTCACTCTAGACAATTAGTATGCCAAAGTCAAGAGCTTCATAATGGTATTTTATTCTTCACCAAATTTATTCTTAATATGATTGGTCCATGACTATTCAAAAGGCTGACAATCCACATAGGAAAAACTGAGTGGATGAAAAATGCCAATCCTTCAGCTGGATCCTTTGAGTTAGTTCATTACTACAGTATTTGGAATAGGTAATATAGATGAAATTATGTAGAAGAATATAGAATATAGAAGAAATTGGGTCTCCAATTTACTAGGAGGAAGAGACTAGAGTGGACTGAATTTGGAAACTGTGTGGTACTCTAAACCATTCCAAGCAGAGGCCAAAGACCCATTTGCTCCATATAAACATTCTCCCTGGGATGTCTAGGTTGTAAATCTTGAAACCCAATCTCTAGGGCATTCCAGTTATAGGTCATCTGAAGGATGATGTACAGACACAAGCGGCAGCACATTTCCAAAAGTAACTTACACTCAAGAAGTGACATCAGAGATGTCACTGGAAAAGGAGATGGTGAGAGTGGTAGATGGCCTGAGTGCCTCATATGCACTCTAGAAAAGGATCTCCTGGGGGAGAATCTACACAAAAACATGGACAAGAATGGTGCGTTGTGAGAAGGTCCGGATGGGTTATGATCTGTATGGACTCAGGAAATACCTCCCCACCCCCAGTGAAATTACAGATGCAGTGAACTGTAATTAGATTTTTGGATTCAAAATTGTCCCTAGCTCTAGCATAATATGGTTTTATGTATTTCAAAGAATTACAGTAAAACCATGATTAAACCTAACTGCTACCCTCAATTAATAGGATTTTTCCCTCGTGTCCCATTTTGAGGGTAAGTGAAAGCATAGAATAAAAAAATTAATATGAGAGATGCATTAAAAAATCCAGTGCCTGTCCTTGGGGCTGTCCACATTCTCTTCACACCTTTTGTGCAGTGATATAGAATGACTGCTGAGGTTGAAATATAGGCACCGGGAGATAGTAAGTCAGAAGGGAAAGATTCAAATATGTTCACACATATCATTAAGAGAGAAAAAGAATACATTTTAGGAGGATTTAACAAGATGGGAAATAAAAAGGGTCTTCCTGCTAAACTCAGCTGAGGAAAAATTTATTTTTCCCGTCATGGCTAATAACCCTTAGAACTGTGTTTTCTCTCTTTCCCAACTGACTGGCTTCCCAACCAACCAGTCAATTAACAAGTAATTAAATAAGCACCTACTATGTGTCATCCCCTGCGGCAGGTGCTAGGGATACAGAGACCATTTACATTTTATCTATGGAGGGAACCACACACATATATGTAGGTTCATTAAGAGGTGAGTAAATGGCTTCCTCTAGGAACAAATATGGGGCAGCTAGGTGGCACAGTGGATAGAGTGCCGAGTCAGGAAGACTCTTCTCTCGGACATGTACTAGCTGTGTGACCCTGGGCAAGTCACGTCACCCTGTTTGCCTCAGTTTCCTCATTTTTGGTATCCCTGCCAAGAAAACCCCAGATGGGGTCATGAAGAGCTGGACATGACTGAAAAATGATTGAACAAAACCGAGGATAATAATGGCACCTACCTCCCAGGGTTGTGGTGAGGCTCAAATGAGTAAAGCACAGGGCCTCGCACATAGTAAATACTTGTAAATGTTTATTCCCTTCCTTCTTTCCTCCCTTTCCTTACTTCTTCCTTTCTTCCCTCCCTCCTTTCCTTTCTTCCTCCTCCCATCCTTCCTCTCTTCCTTCTTTCCTTCCTTCCTCCCTCCCTTCCTTGTTTCTTCCCTCCTTTACTTCCTTTCTTCCTCACTTCCTCCCTACTTTCTTTCCTCTCTCTCTCTTACTTTCATTCTTCCTTCCTCCTTCCTTCTTTCTTTCCTTCCTCCCTCCATCCCTCCTTTCTTTCTTCCTTCCCTTCCCGGCACATGGCAGCAGCTCAATGATTATCTGTGAATGGATTCTCCAGCCCATCCCTCTATTTCCAGAGCCTTCCCTGAGGCCTGTCTATATTTAGAAAGTAATGGGAAGGCTGATACTCTCTGAAAGCCTCTTGAAGTGCCGGGTGTCTAGGAAAGCCAGGTCCTGATTCACCCTGTTCTGAAATCTTATACTGTGTGCCTTAACCTTCCCTGTATTGTTCTCTCTTCAGCAGCTTGTGGTGATCAAGGTTTGAATAAACTCGAATGACAGAAAAGCCTGCCAAGTTCCCTATGTAAGGGGATCAAAATAGATAATGCATTCATCGTGAAGGAGGAATGGAGCAGGCCAGCTCAGGTTTTTGCAGGGATGTCAACTCCAGGATGAATAACCTCTTGCAGATTCCTGGCAGCCCCACATGGCACAAATGGCTAGAGGTAAGAATGGATAAGACAACTTCGTCCTCCACGCAAGTCAATGTGCCTTTCTTCTTTAAAGACATTCAGAATTGAGTCCTACTGAGCTCATGGGCTGCCTCTTGTGGGAAGCCTTTCCTTATCCCCTTACTTCACAGGATTCTATACTGAGAGCTGAAAGGGACTCAGAGGCCATCTAGCCCAAACTCCTGATTTTACAGATGAGGAAACTGAGGTCCAGAGGTGAAGGGGTCAGAGATCATGGACTCAGAACTAGAAAGGATCTCGGGGGCCAACTGTCTTATTTTACAGATGAGGAAACTGAGGCCCAGAGGAGTTTTAAAAATAACTCATTAGGTCATAGTCCCAGAACCTTCAGGTTTGAACTAGTTGACTATCTTTTTACAAATGAGGAAACTGAGGCCCTAGGAGGTAAGGGGACTCGCGTTAAGGTGACACAGCCAATAAGTAGTACTTTGGATTTGATTTTGGGTTGAACCCTGGGTTACACATCCTGTGCTCTTTCCACAGGGCCAGTGCCTTCCTTGGTGATGCTTTCTCTTGTTTTTCTCTTTTCTTTGTATTCTCAGTGCTTGGCACATTGCCTGGCACAGTGCTTAAGAAATTCTTGGTGATGGACTGAAATGGTCATATGTACCTGCCTATATATTTACAGGCTGTATCCCTGCATTTGAATGTCAGCTTCTTGAGGGCAGGCATCACGTTTGGTTTTGTCTATGCTGAGTCCAGTGCCTTCATGCAGAAGAAGCCTAACACAAGGTGGTCAGATTGGATAAAGCTGGATGTTCTAAACCCCAGAAGCTCCGTTTTCCCCGTGTTTTCCTCTAGGAGACAATTAGACTTTTTGAGAGGCGGTTACATATTTGCCACTACAATATGAGTCGTGGAATGTCGGAGCGAAAAGCATTTCAAGATGACTTATTCCAATTCCCAGCAAACAGGCCCAGAGAAGAAAGTCACTTGTCTAAGGTCAGACCCTGCACCCCACCCCCTTCTCAAGCCCAGGTCCTCTGATGCTCCCTAGAGCCTCCTGCACCACGTGGCAAAATATTCTGTCATTAAAAACGTGCTATGCTTTGTATAAAATGATGACACTTGTGGTCTACTGCACTTTAATGCTTCTAAAGTACTTTTCTTACAATACTCTTGTGAGACAAGTAGTACGGATGTTGTTATCACCATTTTACAGATGGGAATACTGAAGATCAGAGGGGCTACAGGACTTGCCGAGGGTCACATAAGTAAATGTCACAGCTGGGATTGAGTTCCTGATTGATCCTGAATCCAAGACCGGCTCTTCTTTCCACTTCTTCATGGGGCCTCAAACCCCACTCCATCGTAGGTTCAATGTACAGGACTTCAGAAATGGAAAGAACCTCAAGGGCCATCTAATCCATAGATTCCCAAAGGGGGCAATATTGCCCCTGGGGGGCACTGGAATGATTGGGGGGGGTGGTGATAATTTTTTTTAAATGATGAAAATTCAAAAAAACCCCAAGTCCCAAAACAAACTGTTAAAGGGTCAAACAAAGTAGATTCCTAGGGGGGCACTGAGTAATTTTTTTGGAAAGGGGGCGGTAGGCCAAAAAAGTTTGGGAACCTCTGACATCTGACCCACTGCCACCCTCCTGGGAAGTGGTCCTTCACCCTTCACTTGAAAATGTCCAACCAGAGTGAATGTGCCATGGCCCAAGACAGCCCATTCCCGTTTGGGGGTAGTTTTCAGGGTTGGGGAGTTTGTTCTTATGTTAAGGTGACATCTGCCTTTTTGCATCTTCTGCCCAATGCTCCTCCTTTGTTCCCATGAGCCAAGCAGAATGCAGGTCTTCCCTCTTTGACCAGAGACCCCTCCAAATGCTCGAACATCCCTTCTCATCATGTAAGCTCCAGGCTAACCACCCCTGGTTTGGACTGATTCTCATATGTCACATCACCAAAGCCTCTTCCTATGCTGGTCACCGTCCTCTGGACACGCTCCATCTCATCAACATCCTTCCCAAAAAATGGCATTTAGAACTGGACACAACATTCTGGACATGGTCTGACCTGGGCACAGTACAGTAGGGCTGTCGCTTCCTCATTCTGAGAAGCCAGTGGGATGCCATAAGCTTAGTAAAGCTTAAACTGCACTAAGATTTTTGGAACAACCTGTAAAATGGGCAGGAAGGAAAGAAATAAGCATTTATTCAGCATCTCCACTGTGCCAGACACTGTGCTAAACATTTTACAAATACTATTTCCTTTGAGACTCAAAACAACTCTGGGAGGTAAGTGCTGTTAGCATCCCTATTTTGCAGTCAGGAAAAGTGAAACAGGCAGAGGTTGAATGACCTGCCCAGGGTCACACAGATAGTAAATGTCTTGAGGTTGAATTTGAACTGGGGTCATCATGGTTCCAAGTCCAGCAATTTCTCTGTGGCATCCCCTAGCTGCTTCTAGAGTTTGACCGGGGTTTGAATGCAGCCTCAGATATACCCTAGCTATGTAACCCTAGGCAAGTTACTTGATGTCACTGGCCATGCCTCAGTTTCCTCACTTGTAAAAAGAGAGGGGGGGAGTGAGGGAGAGGGAAGAAAATGAAAGAAAGAGATAGCTGGCCTTAATGGCCTCTAAGGTTCCTTTCAGTTCTAAATCTATGATTCTATGATCCTATGGATCTCAGCGCAGCTCAAGAACACATTAGCTGTTGTGGCTACCATTCCTTCCAACGCTTCCCCTCTTCCTAACTTCCCAGTTACTGTTGAGGATGCCACTATCCTTCTAGTTACCCAGGCTCACAGTATTAGTGTAGTATTAGTACCTGGGCTTGTTAACGAAATCCAGAGGGGAGTAGTTAACAGCAGGCTCTTGGCGTTAGGCAGCATCTTCAGCATCATCATCATCATCCTCGACTTCTTAGTCTCTCATCATATCCAATCTGTTGCTGAATCCTATTATTCCTATCTTCTCAACATTTCTTGCAAACATCTACTTTCCTCCTCTAACACCACCACCATCTTGGTGAAAGTCATCATCATCTCATGCCTGGATCAATGCAGTAGCCTTCTGTTCAGTCTGCCTGCCTCAAGTCTCTCCCTACTCCAATCCATCTTCCTTAGCTGCCAAGGTGATCTTCCTAAAGTCACCCCCTTACTCAATAAATACAGTGGCTCCCTATTATATCTAGAATTGGCTTTTAAAGCCCTTTACAAGTTGGCCCCTTCCTACCTTTCCAGTCACCTCATTCCCCCTACTCCCAAGTAGTTGATGGTCCAGCAACACTGGTCTCCTTGCTGTGGTTTGTGCGTAATATTCCCTCTCCCGGCTCTGCCTTTTTACTGGTTGTCCCTCACATCCGGAATGTTCTCCCTACTCATCTCTACCTCCTGGTTTCCTTCCAGAGTCATCTCAAATCCCACCTTCTGCAAGAAGCCTTTCTCAGTCCCCATCTATGCTAGCGTCTTCCCTCTGGTATTAATTCTTACTTATTATGTACATATCTAATTATGTTCATAGCTGTTTGCACGATGTCTCCCCATTAGGATGTAAGCTCCTTGAGGGCAGGGACTGTTTTTGCCTTTTTTTTGTGTATCCCCAGTGCTTAGCACATAGCAGGTGCTTGCTGACTGTTAGTTCGTATTGTGCTTGCAATCCACTTAAACACAGATCCTTTCCAGACAAACCATGCCTCTCCTACCTTGTACTTGTGAATTAAGTAACTACCCTAAATATCAACCATAATAACCCAAATGTAAGAATTCACATTTATTGAGAAGTGTGCTGGATCCAGCTTGGACTAGCTTGTGAGAGTCAATCATTACATCTTCATTGTGAGCATTTACATTCAGCAAATGCTACAAATCAGGGCTTGATTTATTGGTCATTTTGTTGATTGTCTAGATGTAAGGAACAATGAAAAAAATGTGAATAATGCTGATTAAACCTAAAAGTGTGTGGTGGATCTATTTTTCCTCCCTCAGAAAGCTGGTTGTTATACATTTACCCAGCACACCCCTGCGTTTGTCCCTATTAAAATGTCGGCCCGCTGTCCTGGCCTGCCAAGTTCTTTCTGACCGTCACTCATCCTGTTAACTGTTCTTCCCAGCTTTATGCCATGCAGTTTCTACTTTTATCCAAGTGATTGGTGGACATGTCAAACAGAAAAGGACCAAGCGCACCCCTGAGGCATCCCCCAGATGCCTCTTTCTGAGATGATGTCCAACTATTAAAGACGTGGTTGGTCATTCAGTCAGTGCTGAAGCCATCTAACAACAACTAGGTGGCTTGGTGGATAGAGCATGGGCTTAGAATTAGGAACACCTGAGTTCAAATCCGGCTTCAGACACTTACTAGCTGTGTGACCCTGGGCAAGTCACTTAACCCCAATTACCTCCAAAAGCAATAAAATAAAAAGCTAACTGTACTACTGTCTAGTCTGCATCTCTCCATCTTTTCCTTTGAGACAGCGCATCAGACACTTTGCCCCAATCTAGGTGAACTCTGCCTACAGCATTCCCCTGATCTAACAACTGGACAATTCTGCCCAAAGGAAGTCAGCTCAGTCCAACATGACTCTTGCTGATGCCAGGCCAGCTCTTTGTGACCACAGCTTCCTTTCAATACGACATTCGAGAATTCCCAGCAATCAAAGTGCAGTTCATTGGAAGATCCCTTTTCTGAAAATCTGGATCACATTCGACCTTCTCTCTTCCTTTGGCAATCTCCCGTTCTCCTTGGTCTTTCAAATGTCACAGGCGGCCTGACCTGCAGACATAATTCATCTAGGCCACGTGACTCAAGTTCATCAGGGGCAGCTAAGTGATTTACTGCTGCTGTGCTTTCAGTTTCTCTAGTAGCGGTTCTGGGCTGACACTCAATCATCCACTTTGGTTCCCCTGGTGAGACAACCAGCCAGAGTTGGGGGAGGGGTGGTCTGGTCTATTGTGGTCATAAAAGAGGGAAGAAAACCCACTTATAGGCTGACAAAACTCCTAACTGTGGCCTTCGGAGACCACTGCTCTGACCTAGCTGGCCGGCCACAGACTTTCATGTCCGGGAAATAGAGAGGCCGTGAGTGGCTTAAGAGTTACATGTAGTCCTGCAATTTGCCTGTATTACAAAGAGGAGGGCCTTTCACGTTTCTAGCTCAAGTTGTAGCTTTGAGGGAGTGTGGCCGGGTGGGCAGTGACCTGGAAAGTGGAATATCTGGGTTCAAATCCCACTTCAAACTCTTAGCAGAGTGATCATATATAGGTAAGTCACCGAGTCTTTGAAACTCAGCTTTCTTTTTTTTTTTTTTTTGAACGGGGGAAGGCAGGGGAATTGGAGTTAAGTGAATTATCCAAGGTCACACAGCTAGTAAGTGTGTCAAGTGTCTGAGGATTTAAACTCGGGTTCTCTTGGCTCCAGAGCTGCTGCTTTTACTCACTGTGCCACCTAGCTGCCCCGAAACTTAGCTTTCCGGGGATAATAAGACCTGTGCCATCTACCTCATGGACTGCTGTGAAACTCCGCAGTAAATTGACTTGTGAATCTTAATGGGTCAGTCAGTAGTGGTAGTAGTAGTAGTGGTAGTGGTGGTGGTAGTAGTAGTAGTAATGGTGGTGGTGACGGTGGTGGTGGTGGTAGTAGTAGTAGTAATGGTGGTGGTGACGGTGGTGGTGGTGGTAGTGGTAGTAGTAATGGTGGTGGTGACGGTGGTGGTGGTGGTAGTGGTAGTAGTAATGGTGGTGGTGACGGTGGTGGTGGTGGTAGTGGTAGTAGTAATGGTGGTGGTGACGGTGGTGGTGGTGGTAGTGGTAGTAGTAATGGTGGTGGTGACGGTGGTGGTGGTGGTAGTGGTAGTAGTAATGGTGGTGGTGACGGTGGTGGTGGTGGTAGTGGTAGTAGTAATGGTGGTGGTGACGGTGGTGGTGGTGGTAGTGGTAGTAGTAATGGTGGTGGTGACGGTGGTGGTGGTGGTAGTGGTAGTAGTAATGGTGGTGGTGACGGTGGTGGTGGTGGTAGTGGTAGTAGTAATGGTGGTGGTGACGGTGGTGGTGGTGGTAGTGGTAGTAGTAATGGTGGTGGTGACGGTGGTGGTGGTGGTAGTGGTAGTAGTAATGGTGGTGGTGACGGTGGTGGTGGTGGTAGTGTAGTAGTAATGGTGGTGGTGACGGTGGTGGTGGTGGTAGTGGTAGTGGTGGTGGTGACGGTGGTGGTGGTGGTAGTAGTAGTGGTAATGGTGGTGGTGACGGTGGTGGTGGTGGTAGTAGTAGTGGTAATGGTGGTGGTGACGGTGGTGGTGGTGGTGGTAGTAGTGGTAATGGTGGTGGTGATGGTGGTGGTGGTGGTAGTAGTAGTAGTAATGGTGGTGGTGGTGGTAGTAGTAGTAGTAGTAATGGTGGTGGTGACGGTGGTGGTGGTGGTAGTGGTAGTAGTAATGGTGGTGGTGACGGTGGTGGTGGTGGTAGTGGTAGTAGTAATGGTGGTGGTGACGGTGGTGGTGGTGGTGGTAGTAGTAGTAATGGTGGTGGTGACGGTGGTGGTGGTGGTGGTAGTAGTAGTGGTAGTGGTAGTAGTAGTAGTGACGGTGGTGGTGACGGTGGTGGTGGTGGTGGTAGTAGTGGTAATGGTGGTGGTGACGGTGGTGGTGGTGGTAGTAGTGGTAATGGTGGTGGTGACGGTGGTGGTGGTGGTGGTAGTAGTGGTAATGGTGGTGGTGACGGTGGTGGTGGTGGTGGTAGTAGTGGTAATGGTGGTGGTGACGGTGGTGGTGGTGGTGGTAGTAGTAGTAATGGTGGTGGTGACGGTGGTGGTGGTGGTAGTAGTAGTGGTAATGGTGGTGGTGACGGTGGTGGTGGTGGTGGTAGTAGTAGTGACGGTGGTGGTGACGGTGGTGGTGGTGGTAGTGGTAGTAGTAATGGTGGTGGTGACGGTGGTGGTGGTGGTAGTAGTAGTAGTGGTGGTGGTGGTGGTAGTAGTAGTAGTGACGGTGGTGGTGACGGTGGTGGTGGTGGTAGTAGTAGTGGTACCGGTGGTGGTGACGGTGGTGGTAGTGGTAGTAGTAGTAGTGACGGTGGTGGTGACGGTAGTGGTGGTGGTAGTAGTAGTAGTGACGGTGGTGGTGACGGTGGTGGTGGTGGTGGTAGTAGTAGTAGTGGTAGCATTATTGGTCGCAGGGAGAATCTGGCTTGATGAGTCCGCAGGTCTGTCTCTGAAGCCAGCCGAGGAATGTGCTTGGAACAAACCGGTGCTTGATGATAATTAGAGGACTGATTATCTGATTCCTCCTCCCTTCCATTTGTCCAGAGCAAATAGTCCAGGGCCCAGAGGGGATGGTGATAGGGTATGGAACAGAAGGCACCTTTTCTATACAAGTTCATAGCATGAGCTGGAAGTGGCATTGTCTGGCTCCCCCCACCCCCCCACACACTCTGAAGTCTGGGCGTGATCTTGTTTCATTTCAGTTCATTTCCCCAACAATTACTAAATGCCACTCTGTGCCGGCTCTTACATAAGACAGTGGGCATCCAAAGACAAAAAGGAACCACGCCCTGCCCTCAAGGAGCTTATGTTTACCAGGTATGTGCCAACATGCATATGTGGTAAGATAAACAAATACAAAGCATATGCGAATCATCAGAGTGCCTCTGGGAAGGGATGGGGGGAATAAGTATTTACGCAGTGGTCCTACTATGCGGCAGGCAGACACACTGGTAAGCACTTACAATTATTATCTCATTTCATCCTCACGCAACGCTGGGATCTAAGTGCTATTTCAATCTCCATTCTTAGAGATGAAGAAACTGAGGCGAACAGGGTTAAGTGACACGCCCAAAATCACCCAGCTAGTGAGTGTCTGAGGCTGGATTTGAACTCAGGTCTTCCTGATTCCAGGCCTCGAACTAACTAGCTGTTACTGCTGCTTTGAGGAAAGGATTTAAATTTAGGAGACTAAATAATTTAATCCTAAAGAACCATGGGTCAAAGAACAAGTCATAAAAACTTTGTGGATAATTTCATCAAGGAAAATAATAACTATGAGACAATAAGCCAAAGTGTGTGGGAATTAATAACTTTGAGAGAGAGAAAGAGACAAAGAGAGACAGAAACAGAACGAGGTAGAAGAGAGACAGAAAAAAAAGAGAGACAGGAAAGAGAGATGGGGGAGAGAGAGAGAAGAGAAGAAAAGAGAACAGAAGTGGAGAGGAGAGGAGAGTAGAGAGGAGGGGAGAGTAGAGAGAGGAGAGGAGAGGGGAAGAGAGGAGAGGAGAAGGGAGGAGAGAGGGAGGAGAGAGAGGGAAAGAGAAAGAGAGGAGGGGGAGAGAAAGACAAAGAGGGACAGAAACAGAGAGATAGAAGAGAGAAAAAAGAGAGATAGGAAAGAGAGATGGGGAGAGAGAGAGAAGAGAAGAAAAGAGAAGAGAAGTGGAGAGGAGAAGAGAGGAGAGGAGGGGAGAGGAGAGGAGGGGAGAGGAGAGGAGAGGAGGGGAGAGGAGAGGAGAGGAGGGGAGAGGAGAGGAGGGGAGAGGAGAGGAGAGGGGAAGAGAGGAGAGGGAAAGGGAGGAGAGGAGAAGGGAGGAGAGAGAGGGAAAGAGAAAGAGAGGAGAGAGGAGGGGGAGAGAAAGACAAAGAGAGACAGAAACAGAGAGATAGAAGAGAGAAAAAAGAGAGATAGGAAAGAGAGATGGGGAGAGAGAGAGAAGAGAAGAAAAGAGAAGAGAAGTGGGGAGGAGAATAGAGGAGGGGAGAGGAGAGGAGAGGGGAAGAGAGGAGAGGGGAAGGGAGGAGAGAGATGGAAAGAGAAAGAGAGGAGAGAGGAGGGGGAGAGAAAGACAAAGAGAGACAGAAACAGAGAGATAGAAGAGAGAGAAAAAAAGAGAGATAGGAAAGAGAGATGGGGAGAGAGAGAGAAGAGGAGAGGAGAGAAGAGAAGAAGAGAGCATAAGAGAGGAGAGTAGAGGGGAGGAAAGAGGAGGAGAGTGGAGGGGAGGGAAGGGGACAAGAGGAGAGAGGGAAAGAGAAAGAAAGAGGAGAGAGGAGGGGGAGACAAAGAGAAAGAGAGGAGAGAGAGAATGAGAAAGAGGAGAGAGAAGGGAAAGGTAACACCCATAGGAAAGGGGATAAGGAGGCAGAAATTACTTATTGCTTGGCAATTAGTCAATTCACTAAGTAGTTGGAAAAGACACAATGGGATGATGATTGAAAGAGGGGATGCTTTGGAAGATGTATGAAGGAGGAGAGCAAAGGACCTGGGGCATGATTATTAATGAAGAATAAAATCTATGAAAGCACTGGCCAGTTACATCTGGTTGATAGAAAGTCTCTCCACCCCCCTCCTCTGCCCACGGCTAACATGGCACTGTCAGCCCAGAAAGGACCTGTCTGGGATCACATTCAGCAAGGGATTCGAATTCGAAACTTAGACCTGCTGAATATCCCCACAAGAGCAGGCAGGGTTATCGTGTTGCAGTTTACAAAGTGCTCTACAGACCTAACACTATGGGAAAGCAGCTATAAAACGCCTGAGGCTGCATCCTGGGAAACCCAACAGGGCAATGCTGCCTGTGATAGCTTAGAATAATTCTATTATTAAATATAATAATATAATATTATATATTAAATACATATAAATGTAAATAATAACAATAAGCCTCAGATTGTTCTCTCCCCAAACCGAACTGGGGAGAGACAGGTTCAGTCATATTTTGAGCTCAGGAGGATCTCAGAAGTCGCCTTTTCCAACATCTTCATCTTACAGAGGAAGAAGCTTAGGTCCAGAGAAATAAATGACTTGCCCAATCAATCATTAATTGATGAACAATTTTAAGTGCCTATTATGTGCCAGGCACCCTGCTAAGTGCTGGGGATACATAGAAGGGCAAAAAACAGTCCCTGCCCTCAAGGAGCTTACTAGGTAGAAGTGTCAACACCAGGATTTGAACCTTAAATTCCTGCCCTCTGGATGACAATGGAACTAGGAACGTTTCCATTTAACGGATCTGAATCTCATGTGGTGGGTGGGTGACAGGGCATCCCATGATTCCTATAATATAGAGCGATAGAGCAGATCTCTTATCTTTCCAGGAATCTATTCTTCCTTAAGGGAGAGACCCACTGTCCTAACATGATGTCAACTACAAAAGGGGCGGGCTAAAACTCAATTCAATTAAACAAGCCGTTATTAATTTCTCTTACATGCAAGACACTATGTTAAATGTTACAAAGGTAAAAATAGAATAGTCATGGCCCTTGGGCACATGTACACCATATATATGGGAATCTCTATTTCTCTCCCTACATCTATATCTACACCCACACCTCTATCTCTATAATATATGTACACACACACACACATGCACACACACACACACACACAGGCACACACACACACACACATGTTATATATATTTAACTTTCTAGGAGGAGAGTTAACAAGTAAGTGGGTCCACAGAATGTTTCAAGAATGGTTTCCTTTATGTAGGAAGTGGCATCTGAGCTAAGCCTTGATGAGAGCTCCAGCTTCCAGGAGGCAGATGTGAAGAAGTCAAACATTCAAAGAATGCGGGATGACTTGGGCAAAGACATGGAGGTGGGAGATTACGGTATTCCTTATTTAATTCTCTATTTCAGGTCTATGTGCTTTGTCAAAAAGGAAACTTTCTATCCCATCTAGAGTGTTCTTAAACCAAAAGAAGATCTGCTCCAAAGCCTGACCTTTTACCCCAGCTTTTTAAATCTGCTAAGAGGAACCACAAAATAGAGATGAAAGTTTCCTGGCATTTACTGTTTTTCACTTCATGTGCAGATGTGTCATTGACTTGGGTCCTCCTCCCTTTCTAGAAATTGAAAAAGTGCCTTTTTTGGGCATGATGAATGAAAGAATCGCTAATATTGGACACAGCCAGGAAGTGCAGAATCGACTTGGCTGCTGCCTACTTTGCCTGAAGTACAGACTGTGCTCCCCAGTAAGCACATCGAAGCCCCAGGGACCCCTGGATGGTGCCATCAGATCCTCCTGGGCCAACTCTTGTGTTGGGGCCACGGCAAAGAGTGTTCATTGAAGGAGGGAAACTGGGATGGAGAAGGGTCTGGATTTCATGCCACGTGAAGAAAGGGGATGTGTTTAGTCTGGAGAAGACAAGACTGGGGAACACAAGAGCTGTCTTCAAGCATCTGAAGAACACTCAAGGAGAGGAGAGATCAGGCTTGTTTTTCTATTTGGTCCCAAAGGGCAGAGCCAGAAGCAATAGGTGGGAGCTACAAAAGTGGATTTAGGCTTAATGTCCAAAAAACAACAAAGAACCCCCAAAACCTTTCCTCATAATAAGAGCTACCTGAGGGCTGCCCACTTATAGGAGGTCTTACGTTTCTTGCCAATTGTTCTTCCATGGTAACTCTTGTAGACACTCCCTTCTCTCCACTCACAAGGGCCCAGAATTAGGGTGGGGGATGATAATCACTAGGCCTGCTTGGAATGCACTTTGTCCTTAACTCTGTCTCTTCCACAGAGACTTTTAATCCTTGGCTCAAATACCACCTCTTCCCCAGGTATCAGTACCACCCTTCTCCCTGTATAACTTTGCATTTGCTTATAACTTTAAAAGACATACTTATATTTACTTAATTAAAATAAATTTAATTCAATTAATTTAAGATTTCATTTCTTTTAATTTAAATTTAATTGAATTTCATAATTTATAGTAGATTTTCAATATATTTTGTATTTATATATCTGTTTACATTTTCTTTTCATCAATAAATAGAACGTAAGTGTTTTGAGGTAAAGGACCATCTTTCTTTTGTGCCTAGCATGAGCATTAAATAGGTATTTAACAAAAAAACTAGTCCAGTTAGCCAACAGTAGGATGGGTTGCCTCTGGAGGTGATATTTGTTTCCTTATGACTTGAAGGTTTCGAGCAGAGGCTGGATGACCACTTCTCTGGTATAGTGTAGTGGTCTTCTCTGGGGGATATGGGCAGGACAAGATGGTAGCCCAAGTCCCTTCCAGCTGGAAAATTCTGTGATTCTGAGCTGAAGGTCAGCACCACTTGGTATCTGAATTTTTTAAATATATGAGCCAACACATAACAAGTGATAATAAATTAAAGCTGAGACATTTGAGTCACATACAATTGAAGTACAGAGGAAAGAACAGTAGGCCTGGAGTCTCTCTAGGTCTCAGGTTTGTTTTTTTTCTTTCCAGGAAGGTGATGACTAGATCATCTCTAAGGCCCTTTCAGCTCTGACATTGTGTGTTTCTGGGTTTCTAAAAGGAAAGATGTCTCACCTGATCAGCAGAGAGGACAAAGTACTGGACCTCAAGCTGGTTGGGGGGCATGGTGCCTCTAAGCCTGGGAAGTTTGAGGAATGAAGACATAAAATCCTCAGTTTGGTGTTCAAAGCCCTCCTAACCTTTGCCCCTCCCCATCTTTCCCCATCTGTTTACACCTAACTCCTTGACATGGACTCTTCCATCCAGCAACAGTGGCTCCTCCTGCATCTCCTGATCCTGGGCATTCTCTTTGTCCATCCCTCATGTCGGGAATGTTCTCCCTCCACATCTCTGACTACTGACCTCTCTGGCTTCCTTTAAATACTAGTTAAAATCCCACCATCTACAGGAAGCCTTTCCCTATCTCTTAATTCTAGTACCTTCCCTCTGTTAATTATTTCCTATTTATCCTGTATACAGCTTGTTTGTACATAGCTGCTTGCATGTGGTCTTCCCCCATTAGATTGTGAACTTCTTGAGGGCACGGTCTGCCTTTTCCCTTTCTCTGTATTTCCAGTGTTCAGCAAAGTGCCTGGACCATGGCAGGTACATAATTAATGCTTATTGACTGTGTGATCTTGGCCAAGTCACTTAACCTCTGGAGCTTGGAGCAGATGATCTCAAAGGGCCCTGTGGGCTCTAAACTGATCACTGAGATGTAGGCTAAGTGAGACATCGATTTACCTGAAAACCAGGCTGTATTACATGATGCCCAGAAGTCTCTTCTAGTACTCAAGGATTAAGTGGGTCTGGAAAGCCCTTTCTTCTCACAGCTCACCCAGAACTTGGATATGTCCTTCCCTGGTACACTTGGTGTGCAGTATTCTGTGAAATGGATATAATGATTCGGCAGTGTCCACCTCATAGGGCTCTTGTGAGGCTCAAATAAGATGATGTCTGATGAGTGCTTTAAAAATGTTAATAATAATAGCTAATGACAGCCAGTATTTATACAGAGTTCTAAGGTCTGCAAAGCACTTCACATACGTTCTCTCACTGGATCCTCACAACAACTCTGTGAGGCTCTTATCACCCCTATTACACAAGAATAAGTGATTTGTCCAGGGTCACACGGCTAATAAGTACCTGAGGAGGCATTTGAACTCAGGTCTTTGCTGACTCCAAGCCCAGTGCTTTTACTAACTGGTAACTTGTACTAACTTGTTTTACTAATTCTTTTCCCTCCTACTGAACTGGGAGCTCCATGAGGACAGGGACCATATTTCATTTAACTTCGGACTCCTCTTAGCATACTATAGGACCTGTATATAGTAGCTGTTTAATAAATGACATCCTACCCTTTGATTTTCCCCAGGGTGGGATGTCTTATCCCAATCCAGTTGATGCTCATGCCTTCTCCATCCAAAACTAGCTTGTATTAGTTTTGTAAATATTTCATATTTGCTTGTTGCATTCCCCAATGGAATATAAGCTCTTTGAGAGAAGGAGCTATCTAGTTCTTGTCATTGTATATCCAGTGCCTGGCACACATTGGGTCCTTGATAAAATGCTTAGGGATTGGTTGATTCATCTTCCCAGATGCTGGCGTATCTCCCTCAGAAATGACTTGTTATTTATTTGTACATATGTTGTATTTAATCTATCCCTGTTGTTTTAATTAATTTAATTAATGAGTAATTTAATTACTTAATCTCTGTTGTTTTCCTCCAATAGAGTGCAAGCCTCCTGAGGGCAGGGATCATTCTGCTTTTTATTTTGCACCCCTGGGTCTGGCGCTGTGCAGATACTAAATAAATGCTTTTTGGATGAACAAAGTAAAGGACATTTGAAGGTTGCTGAGGCTTCGGTCGAGGTTGCCTGGAGAGCTGAAAGGAGGAGAAGCCCTTGGCCGTTGCCAGCAGTGGAATCTCTGGTAACTACCCAAGCTATGTCTCTGCTTAGCTAGCCAACCAAACTGAAGACACAAACCCTATCCTGGGCAGTTGCTACGGCATATGAAGCAACAAACAGGGCAGTATGGAGAGGCATGCCTGCTCCCTGCCTCCAGGGTCAGGATGGAAGGTGCCAAACGAAAACCCAGTGCCAGAGCTTCCCTTTGAAATCCCTCGGTCTGAGAAGAGCTCTTTAAACCCATCCCATTCCAAACAGATGGACTCTGCCTCCAAAAAGTCTTCCCAACCCCCAGTCATTTGCCAGCCAGCATGATATCTAGCAACTGTAGCCACCGATTGGCAGCACATTGTGAGTTATAAGACCACTGGATCATAGATTTGGAAGTGGAAGGAACCTTATAGCCTATGTAGGCCAACACACTCAGGTTATAGATGGTAAACTGAGGACCGGAGAAGTTAAAGATCACCTAAATCAGGGCTGTCCAAAGCACAGACTATGTGCCCCCATGTGGTCCGCCTGTGTCCACCACAAGCACAGAAATTGACATAAATGCTTTAACTATGCGGGCCGCATAAAATCGCACTGTGGGCCACATGTGGCCCGTGGGCCGCACTTTGGACACCCCGGACCTAAATGATAAATTGTAGAGCAAGACCCCAGCCCTCTGACCCCTAATCTGCTCTTTCCATTACACCCTCATTTTCTCCTACTGCCTTGAACATAGTAGGGACTCAGTAACTACTGGCTCAAAAAGGTAGATTAGGCGCCAGGTATGAATTCTGTAAAAGGCACGTCTTGGGGGCAGCTAGGTGGTGCAGTGGACAAAGTACATGCCCTGGAAAGAGTATGTGCCCTGGAATCAGGAGGACCTGAGTTCAATTCCCACCTCAGATTCTTATTAGTTGTGTAATCCCAGGCAAGTTACCTAACCCCAACTAAGAAAGAAAGAAAGAAAGAAAGAGACATAGTTTGGTAAGACTGATATTGAGAGAGGAAAGGTTTTTACCGCTTTAAAAGTATTCAGCCTCCAACACCTGAGCTCCAGAGCTGGGAGGGCCTTTCGAAGCCATCCATCTAGTTCAACACTGTTATTTTACAGATAAAGAAACTGAGGCTAAGTGATTTGCTCACAGTCACACAGTAAGTTTCAAAGGCAGGACTTGACCCCCAGGTCTCCCTGACTCCAAGCACAGTGTCCTACCCACTGTACCAGAAAAAGGAAGAAGTAGAAAACTATGGTTCTTAGGAGGAGAAAGAAACCTTTCCACACCATCTTTTTCTTCTGTGTTACCTGGCTTCTTCTAAACATGGTTGCTAAGCTTGCTCTTTAATCTATAGTCAGGAACAATTCCCCTGGTCAAGGGATTCAGCCACTGTGAAGCAGTAGAAAGAGTGCCAGGTTTGGGATCTGATGATCTGGGTTCAAATCCAGCCTCAGCCAACCTGTTTGACTTCGGGCATAGCATTTCCTCTTTCTGGGCTGTGATAGCCTCATTTGGAAATTGAGGGGATTAGATAAGATGGTCTGTCTATGGTTCTATGGCTCCAGCTGGAGTCTGAATTTCTTCCCAGTGGAAACCTGAGCCTCAGAAGGGCGCCCAAGGAATGGTGAAGGGGGTGCTTACATAGGATCAGAAATCTAGAGTTGGAAGGGGACTCAGAGGCAAAAGAGAGAAACGAAAAGCCTTCCTTTCCTGGCCTAGCTTCACAAATATTAAAGTATACCAGACTGCATGAAAAAGTCACAGAAAGCTGTCCAAGTGTTCTCCCCTAGTGAAGATGTATTTATTTGTTTTTTATTCATTCATTCATCCACTCATCTATCCATCCATCCATCCACCTGTCCACCTACCCACCCATCTACCTCCATCCATCCATTCTGGTAAAGCATAAGGAACAAGAGCCTATGAGTGCAAGAAGTTTGATCTTTAAATGGAACTCTTCCCGTGGCCGGCCACCAAATCTGCAGTGCTGCAGGCCTGAGCAGTGGAAGGCAATTACATCTGCTGCTTTATTCAGATGAGGCGACTAGAGCGAACTCTTGCAACATGCTTCATTTTGAACCCTAGAGAAGCAGTGTTATTATGGGGTGAGGTGAAGTTCTGCAGAGGGGCTGGAACTCCAAACAGCTGGGAGGCCAGTTGTGGTCTGAACCAGCTCTCTCTGGCTCCCCTGATGTATTAATTTCCATAAATGCTAATAGGCCATTTCCCTATCGGCTATTACTTATGGCACCTCCCCTTGGATAGATTTCAACAGAAAGGCAGGGAGCAAAAGGGAGGGATTCGCAGAAGCCCAACTGCAGACCAGAGTTTACCTACAGGACTCTGGGTTACTAGCTATTTGCTCCCCAAGAGCTCTCTCTGATCTGAGGGTTACACATCCCTGCTTCTTCCCCCACAGGCCAGATCCCCACAGTGAAGGGGAGCAAACAGTTGCCAAACCCACAAAATGCTGAATCACAAAGCTGAGGCACAGACGGGGAAGTGGGGGTGGGGGGTGGGGACCAGGAACCCGGGAAGGAAGAGAAGAGTTACTGATCCCAAGATGAGCGTACCCGGAAAATTGTCAGGGGCCCCGGCCAAAGTGTAACTCTCCCTTGGGGCTCCTAGGAGAAGCATGAAGAGGGGAAAGGAGAGCCCCTGGGGGGAGTCCTATCTGACCTGGCCTGGCACGCTGGAGAGGCATGTTCTTGCAGCAGCTGCAGGGGGAGGAAGTGGTAAAGCAGCCAGGCCACCAGCCTCACAGAGGAGCTGCAGCAGGGAGGAGAGGGCACTCGGGAGCCTTAGCACTCCACGCTGAGCCCAAGATGGGGAGTGAGAGGGCAGCTGGAGGGGGAGGAGGGATGGTGGTGATGGTCTGGAGTGTGTGAGAGATCACAGGCTGAGGGAGTGGGAGCATGGAAAAAAAGAAGCTTCAGAAGGGAAGAGGGAGAGAGGCCAGAAAGGAGCAAGAAGATAAAAAGGATCCGAGAAGAGAGGGAGGAAAAGAAGATGAAGGAACAATGCTTGGGGCATCGAAGAGAAAGGAGGAAAGGGGCAAAGCAGAAGAAACAGATGCGGGGGCTGCAGAGGAGCAAAAGGTGGGAAAACTGGACTTCAGGGAGAAGTAAAGGGAGGTGAAGGAAGGGATTGAGGATGGGGAAGATGGGAGGAAGGGACTGAGGTGAAGAGAGAGGACAGGGCATGGAGACAGGAGGGAAAGAGGGATGGAGATGGGGAGGGGAAAAGGAAGGGATAGAGATGGGAAAGGAAAGAAGGGATGGAGATGGGGAGGGCAGAGACAAGGGATGGAGACGGGGAGGGAGGGACAAGGGATAGAGATGGGGAAGGGACAAACCTGGGGAGGGGAAGGAGAAGGGATAGGAATAGGAGATGGGGGAAACAGAGGCAAAGAAGACGGAGTATTATAGGCCGCCCAGCCTCCTGTTACAGACGAATTAACTAAGGCTCAGAGAGGGTGGTAACTCGCCCAAGGTCACACAGCTGACCCATCGCAAAGGTGGCACTCGAACCAGTCCCGGGGGCTTCGAGCCTGGGGCTCTTCCTCCGGCCCACGCCGCTTCGCCGGGGGCGGGGAGCAGGAAGGATGGGGACCGAAGCGGGGAGGGTGGACCCCGCGAAGCAGCATCCAGGCCGGGCCAGCAGCGCCCGCCCAGCCAGCCCCACTCCTGCGGCGGACGGAGCGGAGTGCGCACCGCGCGGGCCCTGTCCCCCAGCCCCCACCCAGTTCACCTGCGCTCACTCACCTGGGGGGCTGCGGCTCCGGCTCCGGCTCCGGCTCCGGCTCCGGCTCCGGCTCTCGCTCTCGCTCCCAACTCCGGATTTTCCTTCCCGCCCTCTCCCGGGGGTGAGTTCAGAGCCTCCGAATCCCGCTCACCCAGGCAGGTTCCGCTCGCAGCATCTCCACCTCGTGGGACTCCCGAGGCCACGCCCTCTACCATTTCCCATTGGTCCTCACAGTCGCCCGTCACCCTCCCATTGGTCGGGAATCCGCCAGTCATGCAAATCAAGACCGGCCAATTGCCGCAACGATTGGGTGACACCCTCCCGGTCGGGCTTCGGCGGCCTGGACTCTGATTGGCCCACAAGGGCCGCGGCCCCTGATGACGGAACTGGTGGGGGCGGGTCCTTGGCCTGGGCCAACTCAGGCCTTACTGGTCCGCCCACCTTGGACCCGCTCGCCCGGTAGCGGGTGGAACGTCAGGCTTCCCCTTAGGTCTCCAGACTGGTCCGGAAGACATGCAGCTCAGGTGGGCGCCACTTCTAGGTCCGCCGGGGCCCTTTGTGGGGGGAAATCTCCCCGCGAGAAGGCGTTTCCTCCCTCCTTGGAGGTAGCGGCGCCTGTCACCTCGGTAACCATGCCGGGTGGCGGGCGGAACCATTGAGCCTTGGGGGGGGATGGGGCGGGAAGAGACCATGATGGAGGCTTCTGGGGGGTCGG
Organism: Trichosurus vulpecula; assembly: GCF_011100635.1. Taxonomy (NCBI): domain Eukaryota; kingdom Metazoa; phylum Chordata; class Mammalia; order Diprotodontia; family Phalangeridae; genus Trichosurus; species Trichosurus vulpecula. Next base: position 24,257,545 of record NC_050574.1, read on the forward strand.
AGGGCTTGGGGTTCCCATATGGGAGTGGTCTGCCAAGGCCATTTTGTGACGTTTAAGAGCCTGGCTGTGGCGGGAGGGCGAGGCGGAGGGCGAGATCTGGGTGGGAAGAGGTGTCACCCCCCCCGGGAGGACAGTTGGTTTGATCCGCGGCGCTAAGGCCAGGAGGGGCCCACAGTGGCGACCCCGACTTCTGACCCGTGCCCCTTGACCTCATCTGCTTGGTCAGGATCATTCTCCCTCATATTCCCGGGTCCCTTTACCTCTTGTTTTTGGGCAAGTCAAGGAAAGGCTGGTCTGGGTCATTCCTTCCAGGGACTCATGGGTGGGCTTTTCTCCCCTTCCAACCCCACTCCCTCCCCCTCTCGTCTTCTCTCTCCTGTTTGTGCCTCCTGGGGCTGGCGGGATGCGCTACTTTCACCGCCGTGCTCCCCCGATCCTCCCCCTCCTCCCCCTTGTCCTTGCCCCCCTTCCCCCACCCCAGTCTTTCTCTTCTTCCCCCTCTTCTTCCTAATCCCTTCTCCCTGTGAGTCCTCCCTCCTCCTCACCGTCTTCCCCAAGTCCGCCCTATCTTCCCAAAGGCCTCCTCTTCTTCCTTCACTCCTCCTCCCCTAGTTCTAGCAGCTTCTCCCTCCTGTCCTCCACCCCCCACTCTTTTGAGTCTTCTATGTCCTCCCTCTCTCCATCCCCCCTTTTTTGAGTCCTCTCCTCCTAGTCTTCCCAACCCCCTCCCCCACTTTTCCTCCCATCTCTACTCTCTCCCTCTCCCTAGTCCTTACTCTCTCCTTACAAGTCTTTGCTCTCTTCTCCCCTAGTCCTTACTCTCTTCTCCCCCTTAGTTCTTCCCCCTTCTTTCTCTTAGTCTTTCCCTTTATTCCCTCCTAGTCCTTAACCTCCCCCTTTACCCTTCCTTCCCCATCTTCTTTTCTTCCCTCCTGCTGCCCTTTTTTCTTTCCCCTACCTTCCTTCACTCGTTCCTCCTCTCACTCCTTTTCACTTTACCCAAGACCTCTTGCCTTGCAAATAATCTTCCCTCAAATCCTTCCCTTTCAAAATTCCCTCATCACTCAAATTCTCTCTTTCTTCTCGCATTTTTTTTTTACCTATTTCCAAATCTTTTCCTTTTTTGACTTCACAAGATGATCCTACTCTACCAACTCAGACTACGGCAGGTTAAAAACCCTCAGCCTTCCATTTATGGCAGCCTTACACTGAAATTTTCTAAAACAGTGTCATTTTCATTATAAGAATGTGGGCCTTTGGGGAAAAAAAGTCCTTTGTTAGACTGTATGCTCTGATTTTTGGTAACCCTTTGAAAAACCTACCTCCTTGACTGATAACCCTACTTTTTGTTCACCTGAGCTTTGGCAGTGTTTTAGTCATGTTCTCATGCCAACTTTATTGCTATAGAATACTATCGGTTCTTCCTCCATGGATTTCCTTATACCATTTTCTTCTCATAGTCCAGATATATAGGCTGAGAGTATGTGTGCATGCGTGTGTGTGTGTACACAACTTTTTTCCTCAGCAGTATCTCTCTCTCTCTCTCTCTCTCTCTCTCCCCTACCTTTTCCTCATCAGTTTATTCAGAATGTGTCCCAACTCCTCCACTTTGATAATTTTGGCAATATTTTACCACATTTCTTTCAATTCATTCTTTCATTCAATGATGGAACTGAATCCACTTAATATTAATTCAGTTCAGTAAACATTTGTGAAGTGCCTACTATGTGCCAGAGAGGAAAGGGAACAGGCATTTATTAAAGGCTAACTATCCTCTGGGTACTATGCTAAGTACTTTACTTGTATTATCTTACTTGAACCACACTTACTTGAACCTTTGAGGTAGGTGCTATAATCTACATTTTACATTTGAAAAAACGGAGGCAGAGGTTAAGTGATTTGCCCAGGGGACAGGTTCAAATCCAGATCTTCCTGATTCCAGGTCCATCACTCTATCCACTGGGCCACCTAGGTGTCTCACTGTCTTCTTCCCTGGGAATGTAAAGGTGTAAAACAAATTCAAGTTAGGTATACTAGTCCTTGATACCTAATAAGATGAATGACTTGGCCCTTGGAAGAAAAACATTAAATGTCAAACTGATGATAAAATATATATTTGAGCTAATTAAAATATCCTTATGATGTTTTTTGGCCCACAGTGCTCACGGTAAGCATAAGTAAACAGATAACTATAAAGTTAATTATTGCTTATTTGCCAGCATCTGTTACATAAGATGTGAGACCCAGTTAAGCCAGGTCATTGTGAGAGCATCTGTAGATGAAACTGAAAGGAGACCAACAAATAGGTGTGAAAGGAAACAGATTTGCCAGCTTATCCACCTCTAGTTGTACTCATCAACGGTAACAGTGTAACAACCATGACGTTTCACTCTTTTGCCTCAGGATCTGGCCTGCTATACAGGGGAGTAGAAATAACACTTAAGGTAATAGTAGGAAGAAACCCTGGACTTGACCAAACACATGAAGCAGAAATCAGTCCTGGGGGTGATGCAATTGGGAAGGCATTCAAGGTTTGACTTTCAAGCGATTTCAGAAGGCAGAGAATTCCGAGAGAATGGAAATATCATCGATGGTTTTATTATCAAAAGTGACTGAGAAGATAGCAACAGCCGCCAACCAACTGTTCACTTTTTCCTTTCTGTAAAATCCTTAAGGAAAATTATCTTTGGCAATACTGAAAGTATCCTTGCGGAACATGGGAGCAAGGAAGAGGCAGACTTCTCTAGTAGAGGTGATTTCTCTACAAGACTATTTTCATAATCACCCAGCTGAGAGATGTAGAGCTCACTGTGTGTAGTGATTAAAAAAGGGGGAAAATATGACTCTGTAGGGTAAAATGTAGTCAGGACTCTCAGGATTCCTTGATAGAGTCAGCCAGAAGGAGAACTTGGTTCCATAATTGTTTCAATTTAATTAAACTTAACAAGCACTTTTGAAGTGCCTCTAATAACAGCTAGCATTTCTATAGTGGTTTGCAAGGCACCGTACACGTAACATCTCGCTTTATCCTTACGACAACCTTGGGAGGTAGATGCCGTTACTGTTCCTATTGCACACATGAGGAAACCGATTCAGAGAAGGGTGAAGTGTCTTGCCCAAGGTCTGTCAGTCAGCAAGCATTTATTCAGCACCTTCTGTGTGCTAGGCACTGTGCTAAGTCTGGGGATACAAAGAAAGGTGAAAAAAAAAACAGTCCCTGCCCTCAAGGAGCTTATAGTCTAATGGGGGAACAATAAGCAAATAACTGCCTACAAACAAGGGGTGTATGGGTTAAGTGAGATAAACAACAGAGGGAAGGCCTTAGTGTTAAGGGGGATTGAGAAAACCTTCCTGTAGAAGGTGAGATTTTACTTAGGACCAAAGGGAAGACAGAGAGGGCTGGAGAAAATGGGAGAGGATGGCCAGAGAAAATGCATGGCTTTGGGAGATCTAGTCTCTTGTGTGAGAAACAGCAAAGGAGGACAGTGTCACTGAACCACACAGTGTATTGTGGGGATTCAGGTGTAGGAAGGGCCCATCCTTCATAAGAAAGGCTTTGAATGTCACAGGAGTTCACATTTGATGCTGAAGGTGGTGGGATTGGCCATTGGATTTTATCAAATAGGGTGATGTGGTCAGACCCGTATTTTAGGAAGATCAGTCTGACAATTGAATAGCAGATAAACTGGAGTCAAGTCAAGCTTGGAGCAGAGAGCAGCCGGCAGGCTCTGACTCTAGGCCTAGGCATGAGGTGATGAGAACCTACACCAGAGCAGCGTCAGTGGAGAGATGGGACTTTTTGTGAGATGTGGAGAAGGTGAAATGAACAGGACTTGACAAGTGATCTGATGTAGGGAGTGAGAGAGAGGGGAGGCGAGGATAACACCTAGTTGGAAGCCTGGGGGACTGGGAGGAGGGTGGTGCCTCTAACAGTCACAGGGAAGTTATAAAGAGCAAGAGCATGGGGGTGGGGTAGATAATAAGTTCGGTTTTAGACATGTTGAGTTTAAGATTTCCCCAAGATATCCTGTTCAAAATGTCCCTGAGACATCCTGTCCCCAATGCCCAATAGACAGTTGAGGATGCCAGACTGGAGATTAGGACAGGAGTTAGGGCTGCATAAATAGATCTGAGAATCTTCAGCTTAGAGATGATCGCTGAATCTGTGGAGGCCAAGGAGATCACCAGGGGACATAGAATAGAGGGAGAAGAGGGCCCAGGACAGAGACTTGGGGACATCCGTCATTAGAGGTCTTGACTGGATGAAGATCCAGCAAAAGAGATTGAGCAGGAACGGTCAGCCAGGAAGGAGGAGAACCAGGAGACAGCCATGCCATGAAAACTTGGAGGAGAGCGTCAAGGGCAAGAGTGTGATAGACGGTGTCAAAGGCTACAGAGAGGTCAGGACATGGGAAGTGAGAAGAGGCCATCGGCTGTGGTGTTGAAGACATCATTGATAACTGTGGAGAGGGCAGTTTCAGTTGAACGGTGAGGTCAGAAGCCAGACCGAGGGTTAAGAGAGTGTGAGGGACGGAGCTAGTAAGTGTCTGAGGCTGGATTAGGATGTAGTCTTTCCGATTCCAGGGTCACTGCTTCACCTACCTAGCTGCTACGATGACAGTTTTTCTAGGCATCAGAAATACAAAGACAAAAATGAAATATTCCGACCTCAAAGTGCTTATATTTTTACTGTTGGGAAATACTGCATATGTATAAATTCAAAATAAATACAGAGTAAGTACACAATGATTTTGGTGTGTGTGGAGGCACTGTAAAGTGGAGGTAGTGGTGGAGGGGGGGATCAGAAAAGGCTGGGTGTAAACCCCCCCCAATAAAACAAAAAAGGGGCAGCTAAGTGGCACAGTAGATAGAGCACCAGCCCTGAAGTCAGGAGGACCCGAGTTCAAATTTGGCCTCAGACACTTGACGCTTACTGGCTGTGTGACCCTGGGCAAGTCACTTAAACCCGATTGTCAAGGAGAAGAAGAAGAAGAGAAGGAGGAGGACGAGGAGGAGGAGGAGGAGGGTGGGTGTGGGACGTGGGACATGAGCTGAGCTTTTTAGTAAGGTGGGGATTCTAAGTGGCAGAGGGGAGGAGAGAGAACATTCCAGCTTTGGGGGATGACAGCCTTTGTAAAAAGTAGAGAGACAGATGGAATGTTGTATGAAGCAAAAGTAAGCCAATTTGGCTGAAAGATAAAGTAAATGGGAAATAGTGTGCCTGAATAGATGGGTTGGCTTTGTAGGCCTTTAAATGCAGATGGAAGAGTTGGTATTTGATTTTAGAGGCATTCAGCCCACTGGATCATTTGGAGTGGGTGGAGGCGAGTGGCACAGTCAGACCTAGGCTTCAGAGACATCACGTCTATAGCTGTGTGGAGGATGAATTGGAGAGGGTAGAGACCTAAGACAGTGAACCAATTTGGAGGCTAATGCAGTAGTCCAGATGAGAGGTGATGAAGGTATGATTTAGGGAGGTAGCTGAGTGGAAGGAAGGTGATGGATATGAGGGACATTTTGAAGGCAGAATTGATAAAGCTGGTCAATTGAAAGGCTGGGGTGGGGGATGAGAGTCAAGAGCTAAGAATGAATGAGATTGTAAAGCTGGAAGATGGATGGTACTCTTGACAGAAATGGGGAAGTTCAGGAAAAGATAATGAGTTCAGTTTTGGATATGATGAGTTTGAGATGCCTTCAGGACACTCAGTTGGGAATGTCCAACATACAGGCAGAGATGGGAGATGAGCATAGGAATGAGGGTTGGCTATGTCGATTTGGGAGACATCTGCATAAAGATGATGGTTTAACTCATGGGAACCAATGAGAGCTGAGAAGCGAGTACAGAGCAGAGCCCTGGTGCCCACCCATACATGGGTGCTGATCTTGCAGAGGCAACTGACAGAGAATAGTCAGACAGTAGAAGGAGATCCAGGAGAAAGCATGTCATAAAAAACCTAGGAAAGACAGGATGCAGAGGAAGGGGCTATTCAGTGGAGTCAAAAGCTCAGATACTCACTAGCTGCTGGGCAAGTCACTTCATCCAATGTCTTTGCCAAGAAAACCCCAAACGGGGTCATAGTCAGACACGATTGAGAAATGACTACAAAGGATACATGAATAGGTAGAATGTGAAATAAGTATGTATTGACTAATTCAGTCGGTCCCTATCTCTTAGACAACCACTGCAGATGGCAGCATTGTGGGCCCACAATTCAGTGGGAGGAAGAAACAAATGGCCTGGATTGGACTTGAGAAATTATGTAGCACTGTCAGCAATACCAGGCTGTTTACTGTGGCAAAAACCCTTTTCAATACCAGTGTTTTCCAATGATGCTACTGTGGATCATAGAATACCACAGTCCCAGAAAAATCAAGTTTACAGGTGCCCCAAAGATCAGTGGAAAGATACATGGTGGGTGCCGGAAGGATGCAGTGCATCCTAGAATCGGAGTATATCAGTATTAGAAGGGACTGAGGAAGTGATGCAGTCCAAGCTGGACCTGTGGAAGAATCCCCTACATGACATTTCCAATAAGCAATTGTCCAGCCTTTGTGTGGAAACCTTCCAGGAGGGGGCACTCATGACTTCCTTTGGCAACCCATTCATCTTTGGACTGCATTGTTTGTGAAAATATTTTTCTTTACATCAAGCTGAAAGTGGCATCTCTGTTGTGCCTTCCACCCATTTCTCCTAGCTTTGCAACTTTGAGACTAAGCAGAAGAGATTCTAATCCATCTTTAGCCCTTCCTTGGGACTTGAAGATAATTTTCAGGTCTCTTCCACACACAGCCTGTCTCCTCCAAGTCTCCCATTGGTGATTTTCCCCTGGAGCCTCCATTTTGTGGAAAGGCCCAAGCCAGCCTCCCTTCATTCTGTTCCTGACTTTCTGTACTTCAAAACCCTGTACTTGTGGTGGGCACCTCCCTCCTCCCCCAATCTTTGTAGCTATCTTTTGTGTGCTCCCTGAGGTCAGGGACAGTCTTTTTGCTTGTTTTTATATCCTCAGTTCTTAGAACAGAGTCTAGCACGTAGTAAGCACTTAATAAATGCTTGTTTTCCTCCTCCTTCCTTCCTTCCTTCCTTTCCCTTTCCTCCTGTCCTTCCCTCCTCTTCCTTCCTTTCCTTCCCTCCCTCCCTCCTCTTCCTTTCTTCCTTTCCTTCTCTTTCTCCTCTTCCTTCCCTCTCTCCTTTTTTTCCTTCCTTCCCTTCATCCCTCCTATTTTTCCTTCCTTCCTTCCCAAACAGCCTGAATTCTTTTCATTTTCCTATGGCATGGTCTCCAATCCTTTCCCCATTCTAGTCACCCACTTCTGGATATGCTCCAGTTTGCCTAGTAAGAGAGGAGGGGCCATTTCTTGGAGCAAGCACATTCCAGGATGATAAAGGTCTTTTGGTGCTGGGGGGGAAGATGATTATGTGATCGTATCAGTTGTCAATTGCCAATATTAAACAAAGAACTGCTACCATTTCAAAAGTTTCTTTTTTTTTTCCTTGTAGGAACAGTGGGATGAAAGAAGGATAGGTATTGTGAATGGCTCAGTTTACAACAATATCAAAATAATTAATAGCTTTTGTCAGTAGCCAGGTGATGGGATTGTAGCTTTAGAATGGGAGTGGATCTTACAGACTGCTTAGTTTGGGGCTTTTAACCTGTCATCCATGGATCCCATGGGGGCTAGGCTCCAGGGGGTCTGGGACATGAAAAGGGTTAAGAGCACCTGGTCCAGTTCAACCTTCTCTTTTTACAGAGAAGAAATGGAAGCCTAGAGTGGTTGTGATTGAAACCACAGGTTCTTTTGACTCTGCATGCAGAGGTTTCGCCATTGCTTGATGAGAAATAAAAGCAATGATATTGGTTCTAGGTTCCCCAGGGAGAAAAATTCTAGCTGGTGGGAGAGGAGCCAGAAGTATTAAGTGCCAGCTCTGTGTAAGGCACTATGAAAAGGTAAATTGAAGATACAAAGAAGGAAAGATTTAGGCTCCAGCCTGGAGCTTTTAATCTACTCATGAAATAATTGGCCCTATGTGCCCATTCTAATGCCAGGTAGAAAGAGTTAGTGTGATAAGAGAAGCAGGCAGAGGGCTCTTCTAGTTGAGAAGAGGGATCAATTGCTTCCAGTTTGTGTGGGTGTGTTTGCATGAATGAATCCAAGATGCCTACGTAGAGGGGCTGGCATTTGAGTTTGGCCTTGAGATCTTGGCAGAAATGGATGAGTGGAGCCTGAAAGAATGGGGAGGCCTTCCAGGTGAAGGGCACCCAGTGTAAGCAGTGGCAAAGACTCAGGAAAGAGCTGGTGTGCCCAGGGAAGAGCAGATGGTCAGTCTGGCTGACAGACGCCATGTCAGAAGCATATAACGGTTCTTATTTTTTTAGCCTTTTATGGTTTGCAAAGTGTTATTAACCCATTTTACAGATCAGGAATGTCAAAGCTTAGAGAGGTTAAGGGCTAGTTAGAGCCAGGTTTTGTAACTCCAGCTTCACACCTCTTTTCATTATATCATGTTGTAAAGGTAGGTTGGAGCCATACTTTCTACCTCCAGTTCATTTACACTCATTATAGAATTTCAAATTATTGACAAAATGGGGATAAGTGGATTAAGGATTAGTTGATTGACTAGACACAAAATAGTAATTAATAAATTAAAATCAACCCAGAAAGAGTTCTTTAGTAGAATGACCCAAGGATCTGCCCCCTTGGCTCTGTCTTGTTTGATATTTTTATCAATGATTTAAATGAAGATGTGCACAGAATACTTATCAGATTTGTATATGACACAAAGCTGGGAGAAATAGCACATTGACAGCAAAATCAAGATCCCAAAAGATTTCGATATGGCTAGAATGATGGGCTAAAATTTCATCTGAATATATGTAAAATCCTAGGTTTGAATTAAAAAAAAGTCATTGGCATGGGAGGAAGCATGGACAGCCATTGATGCTTTTTAAAAGACCTAGGGGGCTGTTGCTACAAACTCAGGGTAAATCAAGATTGTGACACATAGCCGAAAAATGTCATCAATCTTTTTTTGAGCACCTACTATGTGTCTGATACTAGGCTAAGTGCTGGGGGTGCAAAGAAAGGCAAAAGCAGCCTCTGCCTTCGAGCAACAATCTGGGAGCAACAATATGCAGACAACTGCATACAAACAAGACATTACAAGATAACTTGGAGATGATCACAGAAGGATGGCACTAGCTTTAAGGGGGACCAAGATAGGCCTCTTGCAGAAGGTACAATTGCAGCTGACTGTGGAGGAAAGCCGGGAGGTAGAGATAAGGAGGGAGAACCAATGAAGCGACAGATGGTGAAGAGGTACTGAGTCTGGAGATGCAGTGTTATGTGTAAGCTACCGCAAGAAGGCTATTATTGCTGGTTCATAGAGAACTTGGAGGGGAGTCATGTGTAAGGAGACTGGAAAGGTAGGAAGGGACCAGGTTGTGAAGGACTTTAAAAACCAAACAGAAGATTTTATATTTGATCCTGGATATAGTGTAGAGCCACTGGAGTTTATCAAATTGGGAGGAGTGGGGATGGAATGTGAATGTGTGTGTGTGTGTGTGTGTGTGTGTGTGTGTACTCGTGTACGTGCATTTTCGTGTGTCCTGAACTTGAGGAAGATCGCTTTGGCAGCCAAGTGGAGGATAGACTGGGGTGGAGACTTCGGATAGGAAGACTTCTAGAGGCTACTGCAGTAGTTCAGGTGTGAGTTGGTAAGGGCACCAAAATGGCAGCAGTGACATAGGGGAGAAGAGGGAGTTTATGAGAGATCTTGTGAAAATAAAATCGGCAGCGCTTGGCTACATTCTATACAAGGGACAAGGCAGAGAGAGGCATTGAGAACATCATCTGTGTTGCGAGCCTGGGTGACTAGGAGGATGGCGACGACTTCAACAGTAAGAAGGAAATTTGAAAGAGGGGAGGATTTAGGGAGAAATAGAATGAGTTCAGGTTGGAGAATGTTGGGTTTAAGATGTCTACTGGTCATCCGTTTCAAGATATCCAGTAGGCAGCTGGAGATGCAGGTCAGGAGAGAGGTTAGGGCTGGATTGATAGATCTGAGAATCATTGACATAGAGATGATTATTGAATCCAGGGGAGCTGGTGAGATCACATCACCAAGTGAAATATCATAAAAGGAGCATAGGAGAGAGCCTTGGGAGACACCCACAGTTAGTGGGCATGACACAGACAAAGATCCCCAAAGGAGACTGAGAAGGAGCAGTCTGATAGATGGGAGGAGAACCAGGGGAGAGCAGTGCCATGAAAACTTAGATGGGAGAGGGGACCTAGGGAAGAGCTTCTTACTGCTGAAGGCTTCAGAGAGAAAGGTCAAGGAAGGTCACCTAATATGTCTAAGGCTGCATACATAAAACTACCGTGTTTGGAATGAGAGGTGGTAATGCTGTTGCACCCTGCTCTGGTCAGACCATATAATAGGAGGATTGCGTTCACTTCTGGGTGCCACGTGGAACCTCACTCAAGGGAGGTTTTTAGCCTGAAAAAGAAGAGATGGTAAATATTTGATGGACTGCCAAATGCAAAAAGGGTTAGAATTGTTTTGCTTGGTCTTAGAGTGCAAATGTGGCAGTGTATGGAAGTAGTAGGGGTCGGTTTTGCTGAATGCTAGGACACATTTGCTAACAATTAGAGCTGTCCAAAAAGTGGCCCACTCTCCCTTGGGAGGTGATGAGTTCTCCATCACTGGAGTTCTTCAGATGGAGGCTGGCTGGACTCCTTGGTGGGAATGTTGAGGAGGAGAGCATTCACATGGGGCTGAGCAGATGATGGCTGAGGTCCTGGGCACCTTTGAGCTTGTGTGATTCTGCGATGATCTATGATTTTGAGCCATCTTTTCTCTTGCCTGATCCTTCATTTTCTCATCTCTGAAATGAGAGGGTTGGTCCCTCCTGTCTCTAAATCAAATTTAAGGAATTTTTGGGCCAGACTATATCCTGTATTTGCTAGTAAGACCTATTGACAAAGAGTGACGTTGCAGCCTAGCTCTTAGGTACTGCACTCATCTGGAGGCCTGGAGCTGGCTTTGGGGGATGGCGGGAGGTGAAGAAGGTTTTAGAAATGAAGATTTCAGAAATGGGTTCAGAGGAACTAGTGATAAGGGAAGAGAAATCCTGCCTTGGAAAAGAAGAGGCAGAAGATTTTTAGCAGCTAGGTTGTTCCTAGTCTAACTCTAGAAAAGCATTCAACTAGTGGAGGATTGATTTTGTTGGAAAGTTTATAATGGAAGCTGGTAAGGAAACGGGATTCTTTTTTTTAAAAAAAAAATACAGATTTCATTTTTTTATGTCACAATATATACCTTCCTCACCCAGAGAACCATCCCTTATAACCAAGAATTAAGGAAAAAGGAAGGGAGTGGAAGGAGTATTTTAGTAAAGCTAACCAACACAGTGTCAACTCAGTCTAGCACGGGTGGCCTTTAGAAAATGGGCTCTTTTCAGTAATACGTTTTATGACCTGTTTTACTGGAGTTTATTTTGCCCAGTGAGTGAGCCCTATCTTTTGACCATCTTTTTTAAATTTGGAGATGGGGCTGTGCCTGTGCATGGGAAGGGCCCTCTTTTGTGTGCCTCGAGCCTGTCCTGATGCCATCTTATCCTCTGCCCAGCCGCCAAGGTGATTTTAACAAAGCATAGCAGTATTAACAGCAGCAGTGGCTAGCGTCTGTGTCCTAAACACTTTAACAGATATCTTGTTTGATCCTCAAAACAGCCCTGCAAACCTCGTACTATTTCCATTTTACAGTTGAAGAAACTGAGGCAGGCAGCGGTGAAGCAACTTGTCCAGGGTAACACAGCTGGTAAGTGTCTGAGGATGGATTTGAACTCAGATCTTCCTCATTTGAGGTCCAGCACTCCACCCAATGCACCTCTTAGCTGCTGTAAGTCACTGTGTCACCCCAGGCTTAGTGAGCGATAGTGACTCCTTGTTGCCTCCAGGATCAAATAGCAAATCTTCCATTTGGCATTAAATGCTCTTTATAACCTGGTCACCTCCTACCTTTCCACTTTTCTCATGCCTCATTCCCTTCCCTGAATTCTGTGATCCTGCAGTGTTGGCCTTGCTGCTCCTCAACACCTTCCCTCTGGGATTATCTCCATTTTATCCTATGTAATTTGCACTTATTTGTATGTTGTTTCTCCCTTTAGATTGTGAGCTCCTCCAGGCCAGGGGCCTGGTTTTGCCTTGTATCCCTAGTGCTTAGCACAGTGCCTGGTACAGAGTGTGGACTTGATTAATGCTTGTTGACTGCTGCTTGCCTTTAGTCTGTTCTCCTAGCACAATATATTTCTTTTATGCATTTAAACATTTTCTTATTGATATTTATATTTATCTGTGCACATGAAACAGAATTCTATCTTTTTTACACTCTCATTCTCTTGGCAATGTTTTGTGGCTACATGGAATACTGCAGTCTTTAAAGACTCCAGAGGATTTGAGAACCAACCACGTAGCCATGATGAGGTTCACTTTGGGAGGTGGGGAGGAGGCAATCAGCAAATTCACGCTGGAGCACATTACAGAAGAGGAAAGGCTGTCAGCTCCAAAATGTATGACCCTACAAAAAAAGGTGGGCTGGCTGAGTAGCAAGAGCAGGGAATAACTAATTGATGGGCGACCCACATGCTCCAGCAGTATCTTTGCGGTGCTGAGAGACGGAGCACAGCACAGTGCCTGGCTCACAGTCAGTGCCTGATAAATGCCTGTTGACTATCGACTGACTAGAGGAAGACCCCTGGGATGTTGGCTTGACCTGTGGTGGATTTATGGGAGGGCTTAGCTTGAAGGAGACTGCTTGAGGGCCAGGTTGGCATTTTATTATTTATTTTTGTATCTCACCACCACCTGGAAAGTTGTTTTACCCATAGAAGGTGCACAGTAAAGGCTCATGGCATAAATGAACAGTGCCAAGCAAGGTGCTGCCCTACCTTGCATGGTTTCTCAGCTCCTAACCAACCCCATTGCAAAGCCCAGGCTCTTAATGGGAGGAGAGATAGTGAAGCGTTATGTCAAATCAGAATCGTTTCTGCTTAACAGGAGAAGTATTTGAATCACTCTGGTTGCAAGGAGGTCAGATCTGCACTGACCCGTGTGGCTGCATGCACCAAGCCCACCTGGGCAGTGAGGAGGGGCCCTCTCCTTGGGTGGGGGCAGCGTGAAGATGAGCACTATTGATGTGGTAATTTTGCTTGCTCTTCCTCCCACATGAATGGCACAGGTAATCCAGAGACAGGAGGGACCCTGCAACCGCGAGGATGACTGAGTGGCACCAAACATTCGTACAAAACCTCTTCGTGCCCCCCCATCCGCAGAGAGGGCGCCAGCTTTCGAAGGAGTCGACGGCATTTCAGTGTGTCCTGAAGTGGCTCGATGGGCTGCAAATTAAGCAGGTAAAGAAGCATGTGTGTTGTTATTAGCTTCAGCTGGGATCAGTTTGCAAGTTAACACATTGATTTCAGCTTACTCTTGTGTCTGTAACACTGTGACCATGACCTTGGGTCCTGCTCGTTTTCTGAGACAGAGTGACTGTCCGTCAGCTGGTCAGGGAAATTAGAGAGCTTTTGAAAACCAGTGGCAGCACACGCACACACACACACATGCACACACACACGCACACGCACATGTACACACAGTTCAGAGGTAATAGTTACCCCCTGTTTTTAAGAGATGAGCTTGTTCATACTGGTTCCACCAAACTGGCCTTTTCATGTTTCTTAATTAAGGCCAGAACAGTACAAAGCTGTTGGGCCTCCCGTCAGCCTTATTAGCGCACATATCAAAAGCCCTTTTGCTTTCATTCCATCGGAGTTTTCCCAGACTCAAGCAGGGCAGGTTCTGTCACTCTGATCCTGACAGATGTCCTTTAGCCGACAGAGAGCCTCTGTGAGAGATTTTTTTCATCTTCTGACATCCATCCAGATCCCACATGGCTTGGAATCTCTAAGGAGGCAGAGCATCCTTCTTGCGCAGACAGGGTACAGTATTGCCCATCCCTGACCTCCCCTGGGATCTGAGCAATGTTTTTCACACTGGACTCCGGGGATTTGCTTTACTTTAGCTCTCTCTGTAACTTGGCGTTTGTATTGTTATTTCTTGCTAATGAAGGAGCTTTTCTGTACATTCTGCTTAATGGGGACTCACGGCGTCTGAAATGTGCCCTGGTGATCATGCTGGAGCACCATCATCATTTTGCAGGGTCTGGGGATGTGACGCAATAAAAAAGGAATCTAATTTAGACCCTTGCTCCTATGTCAGCCTAGTAACTATCAAAAGAGGATGTTAAATAAAACAGGGTCAGCCTCTGAGAGTTGCTCGTTCTGTGTGTGATGGTGGCTCTGACTTCAGACCAGATGTGGAAGCTGTTACGTGCTGACTTTTGGCCCTCACGAGAACCTTGTTAATGATTTCTAGGCAGTTCTTTCTTATCAATATGAGGGGAAGGAAAAAAGAATTTATATAGTGCCTACTATGTGCCAGTGACCGTGCTAAGTGCTTTACCAACATTATCTCACTTGACCCACACAGCAACCCTGGGAGGTAGGTGCTGTCACTACCCCATTACAGCTGAAGAACCTCAGGCAGACAAGGGTTAAATGACTTATCCACGGTCACATAGCTAGTGAGTGTCTGAGACTGGATTTGAATTCAGGTCTTCCTGAGTCTAGGCCTGGGGCTCTGTCCTCTGCCCCATTTATCATTTTCATTTAGCTTAGTTTGATTGCAGTTCTTTTGAACATTTTGTAATTCATTTAAAGAATTAAAATTAATTTAACTAAAATAAAGTGCTTCTCTAATTTGGGTGAGCCATTTCTGAGCCCTTTTTCTGGGGGTTTTAGATTTATTGGATCACAGATCTAGGCCTGGCAGACAGCTGGAGGTCTCCCAGCCTTCATTTTATAGAGTTGGGCGCTAGGGCCCAGCCAGTTGGGAACTGAAGTATTTTGCTCTAGGTCACACTGGTAGTCACCCCCAGAGTTGGGGTCCGAACCCCACTACTCTGCTTCCTGATTCAGGGCTATCTCCACTAGACCAAAATTTAAAGTCAAAAGATTCTTCCTAAAAAGCAGGTTGTTTAAACAGGGTCCCTGTGGAGGATGAAAATCCCAGGAGTTGTTTGGCCCAGGGGCAGAGAACCAGACCAGGACTTTTGTCCCCTCTCTTGTTGGGCATTCAGCAGCTGGTAGCAAGAACCTGCAGAAAAGGTGGCTGTGTATGAATAAACCTACTGCAGCTATCTAGACCGAACGAAGCCACGAGACGCTGGGCTCTTCCTCTGGTTTTCTTGCTGCTTGGCCCCAAATGAGGGCTTAGCTTGGATTTCCCCTTTCCCAGAGGAGCCCGCTGCCATGCCCCAGGTCCCAGCAATGACCCCTGAGTCATTTGGATGGGGTTCCCGGCACAGCTGGATCTGGTGGGGACCCAGGGGCGCCTTCAGGTGGGGTCTTGTGCCTTTTGTCTCCCAGAGGGTGCTGGAGGCGCTGTCTAGTGTGGAGTACCATCTCCGTATTTCTCTCTTTGATGTGACCTATCGACACTTCTTTGGGAGGACGTGGAAAAGCGCAGCGAGGCCAGCGAAGCACATGGTTGGAGAGCAGCCCAGGATCATCTTCAATGAGGTAGAGCCCAAGGATGGTAAAGGAACACTCAATATGGGGCCTTTTTGGGGGGTGGGAGCGAGCAGGCGGGGGCCCGTTGGGGCAGAGATGTCTCCACTGAGCAGAGCACCCGATGGCTGCTCTCCAAAGACGTGGGGTGTCCCTGCCCGGGTTCCCAGGGGTCCAGTACTTTGTTCTGTCCTTCTCTAATGCATGCAGCATGTGCTGCTGTGAATTACTATGATCTCTGTGCGTGTTGGGATGACAGTCAGGATCCAGAAAGCTCTAGACAGGCTAGGATTTGACTGAGTCTAATTAGATGAAATTCAGCGGGCATAACGATAAAATCTTATAATCAGGTACCACAGAAAGGCTTCAGAAAGATTTGATGGGGGGAATGATGAGAGAACATTGGGCTGAGAAAGATCCGAAGGTTTTAGCGGCCCACAAGCTCACTATGAGTTAGCGATGTGATGTGGCCATCAAGGAGCTCATGCATTCTCAGACTACATTGAGAAAGGCAGCCTGGAATGAGGGGGTGCTCCCCCCACTGACTGTGCTCATCACACCTCGTCTGCACTTCTGTGTTTACTTCTGTGCACACGCTTCAAGGAAGACGTTGGCAAGATGTGGAGAATCTAGAGGAGGGCAGCCGGGGGAGGGGGAAGGGAACGATCATTTAAATAGCACCTACTGTGTGCCAGGCTGTGCCAAGCACTTTACAAACATCTCACTGTCATTATCCTCATTTTATAGTTAAGGAAACTGAGGCAGACAGAAGTAAAGTGATTTACGCAGGGTCACACAGCTCATAAATATCCCAGGCTGGTTTTGAACTCGGGTTTCCCTGACTCCAGGCCCAGGGCTCTGTCCACACAGTGCTGCCTAGCCAGGTAAGGACCTTGAGTCTTGCTCATCTGAGGATCACTTGAATGAGCTCGGGGTGTTTAACCTGGAAAAGAGAGAGCTTGAGGGGATATAATAGCTGTCTTCAGGTATTTCAGAGGCCTTAGAGGCTAGAACCTGGAGAACAGGGATGGAGTATCATAGAGGCAGGTTGAGCTTGATATCTGAAACTGCCTCCTAAGAGGTGAAAGCATCCAGAGACGTCCTGGGCTGCCCCAGAAGGTGGCAGAGCTGTCCAGAGATGTCCTGGGCTGCCCCGAGAAGGTGATGGGTTCTGCCTCCTTGGAGCTCTTCAGACAGAGTCCGGCTGACCACCACCCATACTTGTAAGGGTATGCTACAGTGGAGCTTCCTTTCACGTATGGATTAGACTAGATGGCTACTGGAATCCCCTCCAACTCTCAAATTCTGTGATTCTTCCTTAATTCTAGGGACTTTTTTGTCTTCTCTAAATTTTGTGTCTCCCCCAGTGCCTAGTATGGCGTCCTCTACTTAGTAGGCACTTAATAAAGGCTTCTTGATTTTAATTACATTTTATATTTAGATTAGAAGTAGGCAGAACCTTAGGGGTTACCTTCGTCTATTCTAATCTTTTCGTTTTTCCCATGAGAGATGACATGACTGTCTGTAGTCCCCTAGCTTCTTAGGCGGAGTCTGGACCAGAGCTTGGCCTTCCTCCCGGTTTCCGGGCTCATGGTTTTCGTGAGTGGCTTTGTTTCACCGGAGCCACTTTATCCATTTGGTCAGATGCCTCTCGTAACTGCTTCCTCAGTGATCAAAGCATGCGCTTATGGGAAGCAGGATTTTACTGAGGATTCTTCCTTTAATACATCAGTACTTCCTAATTTCTGTCTGTGGGAGGTGCAGAGTGCAGCCCAACCATGCCTTCTCTTCTTCCCATCTTGGGTGTGTCTTGTCTCCATCATTCCAGAAGCCTACATGGAGCATGTACATGAGCTGCTGAAGGCTTTCCTTGGGGCCTGTCCTTCAGGGACACTGATGCACTGCTCAGACCACCGGCTAGCCACATCTCTTAGCTCCTCGTGGAGCTGACCATCCTCACCAGAGGCTCAGTTTGCCTTCTTTTGTGATTAGACAGACACGTCCTCTCATGGACAAATAATTGTGTGTAATTGGCTGTAGTGAGGGTGGATGTGACTTTGAAGGCATTGTTCTGGCCTTTGGGTGCTGGGACTCTGATGGCCAAATAGATGGATGGATGGATGGATTCCCCTTCTCTCCTGACACGTATGCAGCCTGTCACAAATGGTGCTTGTCTCTGGCTGCAGTTAGGTCTGAGGGTCACGGTGAAGCCATGGAGGATTTGGGACTTTTCTGTAGATTTCACTTCTACCCTGAAGGTCAGAAATGGTTAAGGGTAGTTGAGATCACTTCTCATCATGTGGCAATGCTTGCTATATGCTCAGAGAGTGTACCTTCAGAATCATGGAGCAGGGTGTGTGCATGTGGCAACATTATACCCCAGTCCAGGGGTGGGGAACCTGTGGCCTTGAGGCCGCATGTGACCTTCTAGGTCCTCGGTTGTGGCCCTTTGAATCCAAGTTTTACAGAACAAGTCCCCTTAATGAAAGGATTTGTTCTGTAAAACTTGGATTCAGTCAAAGGGCTGCACCCAAGGACCTAGAAGGCCATATGTGGCCTCGAGGTCACAGGTTCCTGCCCCAGTCCTTCTGTTTAAGGGGGGACCTCAGAGGTCTTTGAAGTCAAGCTTCACCTGACAGAAGGACTCTCTTTACTGTATAACTGAGAGGTGTTCATTGTCTCAGAGACCTCGAGTAAGGTGGGCTGGGACTTCCGCCTCTGAGCCTCATTCCATATGGGGCATAGCCCTGATGGTTGGGAACGTCCAGCCTCAGTTTTTCTCCTTCCAACTTTGGCCCATTGCTTTGACTTCTCAAGGCAAATCCTTACCCTTCCATGGGACAGCTCTTTGAATATTTGAAGGTGGCCATCACGTTCCTCCTATGTAGACAGTCTTTAAGCCTTTGTCTGATTCGCCATCCTTTTCAAATCCTGGTTGCCCTTCTCTGGACACTCTCCAGCTTCTCAGTGTTCTTCCTAAAATACACTGTCCCCTGAGCCTAATAGTAGATGTGGGCAAGGGCAGAGGGTGATGAGGTTGCTGCCTCCTGATTCCTTGGACACTCACGACTGCCCATCTCCTCTTCTGCACCTTTGCCCAGGTTATGTCTCATGCAAGGAGCCTTCTCTCTCACCGCCTCACCTTTTTCAGCCCTAGGCCTGTTGTCTTCAAGGGACTTTTCCTGATTCCACTCCCCAGGAGCCACTACCCCCTCACTGTGTGTTTATTTTATATGTACCCTGAATTTATATGTCTATGAACGTGTTGCCCCGCCCCCCCCCAGACGCCAGTGGAGTGTAAGCTCCTTCAAGACAGGGCCTGCTTCCCTTTTGCCCTTTGTATCTGTATCTGCGTGTGGTCATTGTGTGGTCATTGTTATTCAGTTGTTTCAGTCATGTCTGACTCTTGCTGACCTCACTTGGGATTTTCTTGGCAGAGAGGCTGGAGTGGTTTGCCATTTCCTTTTCCAACTCATTTTACAGATGAAGAAACTGAGGCAAACAGCTGTTTTTAAATGACTTGGCCAAGGTCACAGAGCTATTAAGTGCCTGAGGCCATATTTAAACTCAGGTTCTCTTGACTCTAGGGCTGGTGCTCTATCCACTGTGCCACCTGGCTGCCCACTTAGCTGATGTCATTGGTGCTCTTCAGAAATGAACAACAAACAACAGCTATGTGCCTGGCACATAGTGCAAAAATAGTCCCTGCCCTCCAGAGGCTCACACTCGAATGGGGAGACAACACGTAAATAGAGAACACCTGGTTGGGTGGGTGGGTCACTCAGAGGCAAAAACCCCAGTGTCTGGGTGGATGCAGACAGGCCTCTTGTGGAAGGCGGGCTTGGAGGCCAGGAGGCTTGAGAGGCAAATGTGGGGGCAGACAGTTGAGGACTGGGGACCCCCAGGCCAGAGGCCTGTAACACCAATGTTACTAGCAGCTGCTATGGGGGCATAAGACTAATAAAACTGGCACACAGGAAGGTTGCTAGCACAGGTTCTTTGATTGGCTTTTCTGAAGGAAAGCAACTTAAAGGGGTTTACAATTTTAGTTTAATTAAACATAGCACCTTGAACTTCAGAGAAAGCACAAGCAGGAATTACAAGTTGAAGTTTATGAAAATCAACAGACAGGCTTCTGTCTGACCATAGCAATACGTACATAATCACCAGACAGAGAGAGAGAAGCACCAACATCTGGGTTTTTCAAAGCTGGGGGGCGGTGCTCCTTAACAGCTACCCAGAGTCTCATCTGATTACATCACATGAACACTCTTCCCATGAGTGAGCTCCAAAGCAAAATTCTAACCTCAGAGTATATATATATATATATCTATGTGTATACACACACACACACACACACACACACACACACTTCTTCAGGGTCAGAGGGCCTCACAACCCTCCAGCTCTAACTACTCTAACTTTCTACTCCACTCCTGCCTGTTCCACTTATTCAACAAGCTCCTCCCACCACAGGCTTCATGTAACTTAGGCCTCCATGTGACTTAAGCATGGCACATGGGCCTATTAATGGATGGGAAGATCTTCAAATTGAACACAAATGCATTAACAGTACAAGGCCAGAGATGGGAGTGGGATGGGCATGTTGGAGGGTTTGCACGTAGGCCAGGGTACCTGAATCAGTATGAGGAAGGGGGTGAAGTGTAAGGATGCCGGAGCCAGAGGAGGGGCCAAGCCGAGCCATCTCTGTGGCTGCTAGAGGCCATCGGGAGTCATGGACCTCACCGAGGGAGGGATGTGGTCAGACAGGCTTTCAGACAGTCCCCTTGGCTGTTGAATCCTTCATTGTTTCCATCTGCATGTGTATCTTGAAGTTCTAATGGGGCCGGGGAGAGCCCCATGTATTCTCATCAGTTCAGTAACAGAGCCGTTCTAAGCCTTCTCCTTTTGATTGCTCCAGCCTCCTATGCTGCCCCCTCCCCAGGCCTCCCCAGGCCCTCCCCAAGCCCTCTCCTTTACTGCAAAAACTGGTGGTGCAGTGAATAGAGCATGAGCCTGCGGTCAGGAAGACTTATCTTCATGGTTCAAATTTTGCCTTGCTTCCTAACTGTGTGTCCCTGGGCAAGTACTTCACCCTGTTTGCCTCAGTTTCCCCATCTGTAAAGTGAGCTGGAGAAGGAAGTGGAAAACTACGCCAGTATCTCCACCAAGAAAACCCCTGATGGGATCGCAAAGTCGGACACAACTGACAATGAGCTGGAGGAGGAGATGGCAAACTGCCCCAGTATCTCTGCCAGGAAAACCCCAAATGGGGTCATGGGGCGTCGGACAGGACTGAAATGATCGAGTAGCCACAAGATGCCTCAGGTTCCTCATACGTAAAGTGGGGATTACAACGGGTCCTTCCCTCCAAGGGCTGAGGGGAGGATTGAATGAGGTACTATTTGTAAAGTACTGAGCATGGTGCTGGGCACATGGGAGGTGCTGTATAAATGTTTGCTGTTATTTGCCGTGAGCTTCTTTTCCTCTATTTTGCATCTCACAATCTCTCCATATCACCCCTACCACTCCCCCCTACCCTCTTTTACTCTAGTCTCTGATGAAAAGGTGACCCTTCTCCCTGCTCCAGCCCCTCTCTGTGTACCCTTGATCCCTTTCAGTGGCTCAGCCAGGCTTTCCACCTTGCTGTTCTTCACACTTGACACGTGTTTCCCACCTCCATGCCTTTGCCCAGGCTCTCCCTCCTGTCAAGAACACACCCATTACTCACTTCTGCTTCTTAGAATTCTTCCTTTCCTTGGAAGCCCAGCTTAAGCACCACTTCCCACATGAAGCCTTTTCTGACCCTCCCAGTGGCTACTGTCTCTCCAGTCTTCCAATCTTACCTTGAATTTATTTTGTATCTATTTCTAGAAGTATGTGCCATCTGCCCTGATAGAATGGAAGCAGGGACATTTTCATTTTTGGCTTTGTAGTCTTAGGACCCAGCACAGTGACAGGTACACAGTATGTTCAGCACATTTGTTAAATGCTATGTGGAAGGCACCAGGGTACAAACATAACATTCTTTTCCTTCACTGAGTTTGCATTTTATTGCATGTAAGAAATAATTGTTGTACTAGGAAATTCACTTCTGACTGGAAGAGAGGACCAGGGAAGGTTTCATGGAGGTGGTGCTGAGCTGAGCCTTGAAGGCAAGGCCTGATGGTTACTGTTTCCTTGTTCACGCATCCAGTCCTGTGTACAGAGCCTGTCTGCTTTAGATGGCCGTCAGTGGAAGAGCTTTTTCTCTATAATATCTTAATGACATATGATGTTATAATGACTTGTTCAGTCATTTCAGTTGTGTCTGACTCTTTATGGCCCCTTTTGGGGTCTTCTTGGCAAAGATACTGGAGTTGTTTGCATTTCTTTCTCCAGCTTATTTTACAGATGAGGCAACTGAGGCAAACAGGATTAAGTGACTTGCCCAGGGTCACACAGCTAGCAGGTGTCTGAGGCCAGATTTGAACTCAGGAAGAGGAGTCTTCCTGACTCTGGGCCTGTTGTTCTAGGCACTGCACCACCTAGCTGCCCTTTATAATGTTCCCACATCGTCAGGTGTGTCAAAAGCTAGCTACTGTTTTCTCGAAATCAGGAATTTTTATTAATTCCAGCCAAAAAAGGGAGGGGGTTGAATAAATGCCTTGTTTCAGAGCTGCTTCACTAACTACTCTCTTTACAAAGTCAGCCATTGTATATAAAGTACCTTAGTTCATATTGGACTTGCATTTAACCAAAAATTGACACCCCCTCTTTTCCAATTTAATTGAGTAAGACAGAGATTAGGATGGGCATGCATTGCTTTCATATGTTGGTAGAGGAAATTGAGGTTTACTCCCCTAGGTTCAGGTTCCTTTAGGCCTAGGAACCCTTCCTGGGAACTCTGCTGTTGCCTTCTCTGGGGCTATCCTTTTGGTAACAGGAAAGCAGCAAGATCAGGGTTTGCTTCTCTCCATTACGGCTCATTACCATGAGGCTTCTTAGCTCTGGGCTGTAGAAACTCAGCACCATCCAAAATTCTGCTCTCCTGGTGTGACATCATCCCCTTCCTGAGAATTCTGTGGCCCTTTGGTTAATCAGCTTCTATCTCTTGGGTCATGAGGCTCTTTTGTCCCTCGGTGTTTGAGAGGCCCTGCCCCTGCCCCTGCCCCATTTCCTCCTCATCAGAATTGTTTCCCATTGTGTCTTTATAATTTTTACTCTTTTAATTGCTTCCCATCCCTCTTGGGTTTAATGAAGTTAAGCATTTTGGCATAGATCAATTCTTCTTCTATTGGGTGTTGAGTGTGCGGCTAACGTGACAAATAGTCTTCCTGTTTTAGGATGGCTTCCTGCATGAGGAGCTAATGTCCATACCGTAAAAGACCAGGAAAGGAAATGAAGGTAGGTCACGGAACTCAGGCTGTTTCTGGTGTTCAGGAGGCCAGGCACCAAGCTTGTACCCAGGGGCGGTTTCACTGCTCTCTCAATGAAAGAGGATTTCATCCCATAATCGAAGTGCACATCTACTGATAACTTCCTGAATACGTGTCTTGAAAGTGTGGCAAGGCCCTTTTGCCCCACCAGTGTAGCCCTGCAAAACATCTTCCTCATGTTTTTCTCTTACTTTTGTGATACATTGGTAAATAGGCCTTATTCTCCCCTGCCTTTGTGGTTGGGATGATAGAATCAAGATGTTCCAAATGGTGGTTTCTTTCTCGTGTATGTAGAGTAAGAGCAGAAAAAGTACCATTTTCCTCCACTTCTTTCTTTCTTTATTTTGTGTCAAACATTATTTATTTAATATTTGAATTACAAATTTTCTCCCCATTTCTACCCTCCCCCCCACTCCAAGGTGGCATATATTCTAGTTGTCCCATTCCCTAGTCAGCCCTCCCTTCTGTTGCCCTACTCCACCCCCCTCATCCCCTTTTCCCTTACTTTCTTGTAGGGCCAGATAGATTTCTATGCCCCATTGCCTGTATATCTTATTTCCTAGTTGCATGCAAAAAACTTTTTTTCTTTTTGAACATCTGCTTTTAAAACTTTGAGTTCCAAATTATCTCCCCTCTTCCCTCCCCACCCACCCTCCCTAAGAAGGCAGGCAATTCAACATAGGCCACATGTGTGTCATTATGTAAAACCTTTCCACAATACTCGTGCTGTGAAGGACTAACTATATTTTGCTTCTTTCTGTCGTATCCCCCTTTATTCAATTTTCTCCCTTGACCCTGTCCCTTTTCAAAAGTGTTTGCTTTTGATTACCTCCTCCCCA
This sequence comes from Trichosurus vulpecula, assembly GCF_011100635.1. NCBI lineage: Eukaryota > Metazoa > Chordata > Mammalia > Diprotodontia > Phalangeridae > Trichosurus > Trichosurus vulpecula. Next base: position 24,281,428 of record NC_050574.1, read on the forward strand.
TATCTGCCCTCCCTTCTATCGTTCCCCCTTTTGATCTCCTTCCTCCTTCTTTCCTGTGGGGTAAGATACTCAATTCAGTCTGTATGTTATTCCCTCCTCAAGTCAACTCCAATGAGAGCAAGATTCACTCATTCCCCCTCACCTGCCCCCTCTTCCCTCCCAACAGAACTGCTTTTTCTTGCCACTTTTATGTGAGATAATTTACCCCATTCTATATCTCCCTTTCTCCTTCTCCAAATATATTCCTCTCTAATCCCTTAATTTGATTTTTTTTTTGATATCATCCCTTCATATTCAACTCACCCTGTGCCCTCTGTCTCTCTATATTCCCTTCAGCTACCCTAATACTGAGGTCTCATGAATTATACACATCATCTTTCCATGTAGGAATGTAAACAAAACAGTTCAACTTTAGTAAGTCCCTTATGATTTCTCTTTCTTCTTTACCTTTTCATGCTTCTCTTGATTCTTGTGTTTGAAAGTCAAATTTTTTATTCAGCTCTGATCTTTTCACTGAGAAAGCTTGAAAGTTCTCTATTTCATTGAAGGTCCATATTTTGCCTTGGAGCATGATACTCAGTTTTTCTGGGTAGGTGATTCTTGGTTTTAATCCCAGCTCCATTGACCTCTGGAATATCATATTCCAAACCCTTCAATCCCTTAAGGTAAAAGCTGCTAGATCTTGTGTTATTCTGATTGTGTTTCCATCATACTCAAATTGTTTCTTTCTGGCTGCTTGCAATATTTTCTCCCTGATCTGGGAGCTCTGGAATTTGGTGACAATATTCCTAGGAGTTTTCTTTTTGGGATCTTTTTCAGGAGGTGATCAGTGGATTCTTTCAATTTCTATTTTACCCTGTGGCTCTAGAATATCAGGGCAGTTCTCCTTGAGAATTTCTTGAAAAAATGATATCTAGGCTCTTTTTTTGATCATGGCTTTCAGGTAGTCCAATAATTTTTAAATTATCTCTCCTGGATCTATTTTCCAGGTCAGTGGTTTTTCCTATGAGATATTTTACATTGTCTTCCATTTTTTCATTCCCTTGGTTCTGTTTTATAATATCCTGATTTCTCATAAAGTCACTAGCTTCCACTTGCTCCAATCTAATTTTTAAGGTAGTATTTTCTTCAGTGGTCTTTTGGACCTCCTTTTCCATTTGGCTAATTCTGCCTTTTAAGGCATTCTTCTCCTTATTGGCTTTTTGGAGCTCTTTTGCCATTTGAGTTAGTCTATTTTTTAAGGTGTTATTTTCTTCAGTATTTTTTGGGTCTCCTTTAGCCAGTCATTGTCTTGTTTTTCATGAGTTTCTTGCATCACTCTCATTTCTCTTTCCAATTTTTCCTCTACTTCTCTAACTTACTTTTCCAAATCCTTTTTGAGCTCTTCCATGGCCTGAGACCAGTTCATGTTTTTCTTGGAGACTTTTGATGTAGGTTTTTTGACTTTGTTGACTTCTTCTGGCTGTATGTTTTGGTCTTCTTTGTCGCCAAAGAAAGATTCCAAAGTCTGAGACTGAATCTGGGTGCATTTTTACTGCCTGGCCATGTTCCCAGCCAGCTGCTTGACCCTTGAGTTTTTCGTTTGGGTATGACTGCTTGTAGAGTAGCAAGTACTTTGTTCCAAGCTTGAGGGACTGCACTGTTGTTTTCAGAGCTATTTCTACACAGCAAGCTCTGCCACACCAGCGCTCCTCCTCCCCCAAGAACCGCCAACCTGGACCAGACTCAGATCTTAAGCAAGCTCTGCACTTTTGCTGTGATCCACACTTAATTCCTCCCACTACGTGGGCCTGGGGCTGGAAGCAACTGCAGCTGTAGTTCTGTAGCTGCACCACCTCCGCTGCCTCTGGTACAGTGGCCGAACCACGAACTCCTTTCACTCTGTCCCCACAGTTTTTTCCCACTAACCTTCTCTGTTGTCTTTGGTGTTTGTGGGTTGAGAAGTCTGGTAACTGCCACAGCTCACTGATTCAGGATGCTAGGGCCTGTTTGGCTTGGCTCTTGATCTGGATGGTCCGGGCACGGCCCACGCTGGGCTCTGCTCTACTCTGCTTCCAGCTCCGTGCGACAGACCTTACCCAGCGACCATCCAGGCTGTTCTGGGCTGGAGCCCAGCTTCCCTCTGCTATTTCGTGGATTCTTCAGTTCTAGAATTTGTTCAGAGCCATTTTTTATAGGTGTTTGGAGGGTCCTGGGGGAGAGCTTTAGGGAAGTCCCTGCTTTCCAGCCACCATCTTGGCTCCGTCCCCCATTTTCCTCCATTTCTCACCCTCACCATGCAGGAATGCTCCATGTTTCAGTTTTGAAATTTTCCACAATGTATCAGGGGATGAAGGTTGTACTCCCAAAACAAAATAAAAAATGTTTTTGGGCGAGTTTACAGTATTATAGGCTCATACATTAAGGGCTAAAAGAAAACTTAGGGTTCCCTAGTCCAGTCCCTTCAATTCACAGATAATAAGCTGACATCCTGGTAAGGTCAAGTGATTTGGTCAAGGTCACACAGGTCCCAAGTGGCAGAGGTGGCATTTGAGCCTCGATTTTCTCTCCGAAGCCAAACCTTATGCCTTTTCTGCCTTACCGTGCTACCTCCTGTGGTGGTGTGGTACATAGAGTGTCGTGTCTGGAGTCAGGAAGACTTGAGTTCAAATTCTGCCTCAGACACTCTCTAGCTGTGTGACTCTGAGCAAGTCACTTAACCGTGCTCACCTCAGTTTCCTCATCAGAAAAATGAGCTGGGGAAGGAAATGCCAAACCACTGCAGTATCTGTGCCAAAAGAACCCAAATGGCAGCACGAAGAGTTAGACATGAGGGAAAACAACAGCAACGATCATGGTGTCATTTAGTCCTTAGTAAACCATTACGACCTGTTACTGCAAGCTGAAAACGTGAGGTGACTCCAATCTGCTGCTGCCTCTGGACTCACCACTCAGTGACTGGCCACGCTCAGGGGGCAGTTATCCCTTGGATGTATCTGGATGTTTTCTCTACCACTGTTTTTCTCCCCACCTCTCACCCTACCCCATACCACAGCCTACAGAAAGCACTTAAATTGTGGAATTAATGTCCTCCCTCTTAAAGGATAGTTCTCACAGCATTCATTATCAGTAGGGTTGAGGGGATTTGTTCCACAAGCCGGTGTAATGTTCGGGGAATTTCAGAAGCTGCTTTCATTTTTCTCAATCTCCTTTGTTGTGTACTATTGGGCTTCTGGGTTCAGAACCTAGGGGGAATCTAAGGCCCGCTTCCCTCTCCCTGAAGCTGAGTGGTGTGGACACATGTGGGAGATGTCATCTTGGTTAGTGTGTGTTGATGAGCAGGACAAACTGAAGGAAGTGTGAAGTCTCAGCCCTGGGGGGAAAGTGCAGCATGTGAGATGTCCTGGCCCTCAGGCACATCATGGAACTGGGGCTGAGGAGGAGAGGGAGGAGAATCTTTCTGGGTGGAGAGGTTGTACAGTAAGCAGGCAGCAGGGGGCAGCAGAGGACAGAAAATCTATTTCAATCTGAAGGCGAAATTAACCACATCTTTCAAGCCCAGCAGTTTCCTCTCATTACCTTGACATTTATAATTCATAAAAATAGGTTTGATGCAAGTTTAGTCCTCTAAAGAGATTTATTCCCACCCAATCATAGACAGACAGACACACAGACACACACAGACACACACGCACACACACACGAGATTCAAACACAGAGACTTCTTTTAGACAGATGTTTAAAGCATGAAAGGCATAGCAATGCAATTACATTGTGCTGAATAATTGCCATGCTTCCATAAATATGAAAATAGCAATGCAGGCCTCCCTTCTTTTTACGGGCACTGGAATTTGGTTGAGATCTTTACTTTTGTTGATTCTGCTAATTACAAATTTGGCTCCACCACCCCCCACCCCGCCCCACCCCCGCAATGAGGAGTAACAGTGAGGGTACAGTTAGATTTGTGGTATAAAATATGTAGGTGAGTCTGAGTTTTGATCTCTGTTCTACCACTTAACTAGCGGTGTGACCTTTAGTGAATCCTTTGAACCTCAGTTTCCTTATCTAAAACATGGGGATAATAAGACCATGGGGTTAAGTTCTCATGGGGTTAACAGTCATTGAAACATAGATTGAGGACTACAATGAAGTTTAGATTCTATACATTTCCACCCTTTGAAGTCATGGGTCAGGGAGATAATACTAGTCAGCTAGAAAACTAGAAGTGTTTGACCTGGAATAGAAGATTTTAGATTTGGGGGGTAGGGAGGCTACCAGAAAAGGGGAAGGACAGGAATAAATATATGTGTGTTTGTGTGTGTGTGTGGATCTAGAGGACATCAATTTTATACAAACACACATACACATCAATAGGAAGAGGGAATTTTATATATAATATGTGATATATATCTCAATGTTATATGTGCATCTATCTTTCTGTCTGTAGACAGAGAGAGTTTATTGTTCCAATGCAAATCAGTAATTAGTCTCCAACTTGTAGGTTACGTGATTTGTTCAGGACCATACAGCTAGTATATGTCAGAGGTGGCACTTGAACTCAGTTGATCCTGATTCCTAGGCCAGCTTTCTCTTCAATGCATTATGTACTGCATACATGCATCATAGCATGCATGTTATATGCATGTGTGTATATACATATTGGACTAAAGTGCCTTCCATCTCTAAATCTATCATCTGATGATTTTTACATATGTCTGAATACATGTGTACACAAAACATATATAAAATATGTGTGTATGTGCACATATCAATCTGTATATATTTTATAACATTATACATAAGTGTATATATAATGCATGTGTATTATACATATGTGTGTACGTTATATATATAAATTTGTACTTAGCATACATATATATATGTATATGTATATATATATATGTATATATATATAATCAGTAAAAGCAAAGACTGTCTAAGGAGATATGGTTCCAACATGGTTTGCATGTTGGAACTCCCAAGAAAATATGATGGCCTTGAGTGTTGGGGCTTTTGTTTTGTCTTTCTATAACTTGCATGTAGTGGGTGCTTAATGCATATTCAGTTGGCTTGGATTTGGTCCAACCCCTTCATTTTATAGATGAGGAAACTGAGGCCCAGTAAGATTAAATAACTTGACCAAGGTCACAGAGGATGTCAGTGGCTGAGCCAAGATTTGAACCCAGGGCTGTGGCTTCAGCCACGTGTGCTTCCCACCGTGCTGTGCTACTTATTGTGAGATGAGATGTTGCCCAGGAAAACCCTCTGAAAACTCTGAAGTCTAGCCCCAAAGCAGTGTGGACTGTTGTTATCATTAGAAGACATGCATTAGAAGACATGCCTAGCCTAGAAGTGTATTCATTGATCAACTGAACTCTAAAATGCTTCATTTTGTACTGAATTCCACCAGGATGATCGAATATAGTTCTGAAGACAGAATATTATTTTATTAATTTGTATTCTGCTTTTCTATCCTTTTCAAAGTGGTCTTAACCTGAGCATGAGCTGTGTTCTCTTGTAGAGTAAATTGTCCCTTTCTCCGCTGGGCCCATGTTTCCCTGTGTGCTCCCAAATTGTTGGGCTCAGCCCTACAGCTGTTTGTGGGGCCCAGATAAGGGCTCTTTTGTGATTCAGTACTGGCATCCAGAAAGTCTCCCTCTTGGGAGAAGTATTATCTTTCTGTTTCCTGGAGTCACTTAATAATTCATTCTAACATAGATATATATGTACACATGTATACGTGTATATGTGTATATGTGTATATACATACACGTATATACACATATACATATTTTTTATTTATATATATACACTACATACATATACATACAACATTGCTGAGAGCATCATGCTAAAAAGCATGGGAGCAAGCTCACAGCCTTGTTTCGTTCCACTGGTGACTGGGAAAGCACGAGAGCATCGGTCATCAGCCAGACCTGGGCAAGTATGCCCTTGTGAAATTCATGTGCGATACTGATGAACTTCTCTATGCAACCAGATTTTTCCAGATCTACAGATGTTGTGTGCAAACCTCTGTTCTGCTCCTGGCATTTGTCCTGGAGTTGTTAGGCAGCAAACACTGTATGGACCATTCCTCAGCCCTTTCTGAAGCCATGCTGGCTCTCAGGTAGATGACCATCTTCCAGGTGAAGGATCAGCCTGTTAAGGAGGACTCTGGCAAGGGTCTTGCCAGCAGTGACTAAGAGAGAGACCTCCACTGTGATTACCACGGGACGATCTATTTCCTTCAAACTGTGCTGCAGCGAGTGTAACTCCAAGGGCTGGCCCTTGTTTGAGTGCCAAATGTATGCTTACTTCAAAGACTGTTTTATGGAGAACTCCCTCAGGGCAAGTGCTCACATGATGGTCAGAAAAAGTGATACAAGGACACTCTGAAGACCTCTCTTAAGAACTTTGGAATTGATTATATGACATAGGAGACCTTGGCACAGGGCTGCCTAGCATAGTGTGCCTTCATCAGAGAAGGCGCTGTGCTCTCTGAGCAAAGCGGAATCGAACTAGCTCAAGAGAAAAGAGATGCACAGATGTGGAGAATTCCCCCCAAATGTTCACATGGGCTATTTGTGCCCGACCTGTGGTAGAGCATTCTGAGCTTGTATTGGTCTGATCGGCTACTGTCAGATGCACTGTAACTTGACTCTAACATAGTGATGTCATTTTGGTCCTCTTAGAGAACAAACAACAACTAATATACACACACACACACGCACGCACACATATATACACACACACACATAATATATACATACATTCTACATATAGACTATATATATATATATATATACACACAGACACACATACATACATATATAAACAAACACACACACACATATATAATCTTCAAAAAACAATCCTTGGAGGCCCAAATCTGCTGCAATTGCCACATTTTATTTTTGAGAGAGAAATAATTCTTGGTTAAATTCATTCCCTTAACTAAGTATGCTTCTGACATAGCTCATTTTTTCCCCCTTTATTTATTTTGTGAAAATAACAGGTCAGGAATTCTCATTCATCACCCACAGTTCTGAGCATGAGGCTCCACTCCTAGCCAGAGTCCATCCTCAGCCACCAGATGTTGCTAGAACCCCACAGTCTGTCTCCTCTGGGGTCTTCCGTGTCACAGAAGTTAAACATGGCTCTTTTTGCTTCCCGTAACCAAGGAGAAGAGAACTAATTCCTGAATGCTTCTTATTCGTTAGAGTGGGGAGAGCAGTGGAGTTTGCCTGATGAGAAGTGGGTGCTGTGAAAGGGTTTCAGTTCATCTGCATGGAATCTGTGAATGTCCCTGCCATTGATCTGAGTATTCAGAGTGTGGTCCTAGACTGATCTGTTAACCCTATCTGCTTGGAGAACCACAGTACTGCCTTTCTAATGCTTTGGGGGACTGATAAATACAGTTCCAGTCAATAGAAATCTGTTTTGTTTCATGGAGAGTTGGTTAGATTGAGTTCTTCTGTATCTCTCCTATCTGGGAGGTGGGAACTTCCCCTTCAGCGAAGGATTAGGAGTCATTTATCTGCCCTGAGCTTTACCCTTCTGTGAAGGTCTTGTCCTTTTGCTGTTACTGTGGTTCAGTAGCAGCTTTACTCACTTACTGTTCACCAACGATGAGTTTGATGCTTCTGGAAGAGGAAGAAAGATTGTTTTTCTCTGAGATGTGTTCAGGAATCGGGGTTTGATCAAAACTGTGCCCTCACGTTGATGAAGTGGAGCAGTCGGTACTAGTGAGAATGTTGCAGATTCATAGCTAATTAATGGTATATTCATGAGCACTTTCTGAGTCCTCTTAAATTTCCAGAGAATATTTTAGTCTGGGGAACTTTATCACTATAGTAGTGCTATAGTGTGGGATAAAAAACAAAACAAACAGCTCCCCCCACACCTCTAGTTTTCATGCCCTTTCTTTCTTTGCCCAGTAGGCTGTCTCTTCCCCAGCTATGTCCCTTCCTCCTGTCTGGTACCCCCTTACCCTATCTCTTTTCTGAAACCCCCATATCTGGGATCTTTTACTCCAGTCTAGAAAACATCAGTTTCCTAGATGATCGTTGTCTCCCTGCCTGTGACTTCAGGGATTTGAAACCAATTACATTCACCCAGCTAGGAACTTTCCCCGTCCCTTTGAAACATTCGAGCTGCTCTGATGCTCATAGCCCCTCTGAGCTGAGCAAGCTCGGCCAAAGCATTTACCAAAAAGTGTCTATGAAGACTTGATGTAAACACGTGCCCTATTCGGGTTTGGTTGTTTGTCCTTTCTTCTCAAAGAGGACCATGACATCAGGAAGGTGATGTTATGACTTGCAAGTGAATTGGATTTCGGTGAGGGAGGGCTGTGCAAAGTCACTAGGCTCACTTTCTCTTCTAGAGCCATCTGGGTCTAGTGGCAGGATATAGATCAAGATGACTGGGGATAGCCCCCCATGTTCTGGGAGGAGCCTCTTGCTAGACTATTGAGGAATTCCTCTTTCCACTGTGGTTGGAGGCTCTTGGGCAGCTTGTATTTCTTCCTTACCCCCTTCCCACACCTCCCTCAGAAGTGTTAGTCCCAGCCCTGGTGAGAGGGCTTCACAGGCTGGCTACAGTATATGTAGAGAGAAAGGGGAGAGTTCAGTGGGCTGCCCCAGGATTTTTTCCTGGTTGTCTTTTTCTCCCTCTCCCCTGGGTGTCTCCAGCTAAGCCGCATGGCCTTCTCTTAAACACACCAATAAGTGGGCCTGTCACTTTTAGCATGATTGGCTCATCTGTCTGTGAAGACCCTGTAGCTCCAGAAATGGACCCTGACAGATGGATTCTATAATATGAAGGGGTGGTAAGTTAGAATCAAAGGTCTCTGAGGTCCTTCCTGGCTCTACAACCCCTTGATTCTACTGTCAGTAGGACTTCAACTCAGAAGAATAGCTTCTGGCTTGAGGATTCACCAGAGCAGAATTCTGCTTGGGCAGAGTTCACTAGGCATAGGTTGATAGTGATAACCCCATCTGTTTATATGATGCTTTAATGGTAGTTAGTGTTTTCCTATGTGCTAGGTAGCCTTATTTGATCTTTTTTTAAAAAAGTTTTTATTTATGTATTTTATTGTTTTTTTACATCACTATAGTTTCCCTCAGTATCCCTCACTAACTCCCTCCTAGAGAGCTATCTCATATTACAAATAATATTTTTAAAGACAAAAAAAAAGGAAGAAAAAATTCAGCATAACTGATCAGCACGTTGAAAACACCCCAAAGATAGGTGCAGCACACTGCTCTTGGGGACTTCCCACATCTGCTAAGAAGTAACTTGGGAGTATCTTTTCATATCTCTACTTTCTGTCAGATAGTAAGCATGTATTAAGTGCCTACTGCGTGCCAGGCCCTATGCTAAGCGCTGGGGTACAAAGAAAGGCAAACAAGTCCCTGCCTTCAAGGAGCTTACAATCTAACGTGAGAGCTCACAGTCTAGGGGGTTAGGGTTCTCTTTATAGTTTTGCAATATTTGATTTTTTTTTGTGGCTGCAGTTCTTTCTGTTTACATTGTCGTAGTCATTGTATGTATTGTATTCTTGGCTTCGCTTACCTCATTCTGCATCTGTTCCCATAGATCTTTCCATGCTTCTCTGAGTTCGTCAGTCACCATTTCTTACTGCAAAGTAATGTTCCATTACATTCATGTACCAGAGTTTGTTTAACTCTTCCCCAATTGATGGGCATCTACTTTGCTTCAAATTTTATGTTTGTATGAGGCGACAGGACAGGTGGCATCACCATTTTTCAGATGAGGAAACTGAGACCTAAGAGTGGTTGGGCAACTTGTTAAAGGTCATAGCATACTGGACTTGGAGTCAAAGAACTCAGCTCTGCCACCTTATTACCTGTGTGACCTTAGGGAAGTCACTCAACCTTGGTGGGAGCCTCAGTTTTATATTTGCAAAATGAGAGTCTTGGACTAGTTGACTGACCTCTAAAGTTTCCTTCTGGTTCTAGTGCTGTGATCTTCCAATCAGAGCTAACGAGACCCACAGCCAAGGCTAGAAGCCAGATCCTCTGGCTCTCAAGCCAGTGTTCTTTGTCAGGAGATTTCACCTTCTTCATTGAAGGAAACCTGCACTGGGGGCTTGGTCAGAGAGATAGAGACTGTATATGCAATGTTGAGCTTTATCTCATTGAAAAGAATGTTTCTAGGTATCGGTTCAAAGTTAGTTTCTATGCAAGAAGTATCTTTTGTTTCTGCTTAGCCTTTACCTGTCCTTGTAGCCCTGGTGGTGTCTCTTTCCTGTCTGAGGATAAAGGAACACATGTCATTTAGGAGGTCAGGCCTATCTCCAGTGGAGTTATAGAAACAGATGTGTTGAGCCATTCAGTAAAAGTGTGTATTCTGAAGCCCAATTTTGGCTCTGTCAGTCTTGGTGAATAATGAAAACCCAGTGCGAGGGCTAAATGGTGTCAGTGTGTTTTGAAGATGAAAGCATTAAGACAGAGAATGTTTAGATGATTTATTAATCTGTTTATCCTGTCATGGAGAAAAACTGTCAAATGTAGATAAGTGAAGAAGCCGGGTGAATAGAAGCCTCATCTAGTCTGTCACAAGTGGGTATTTCTTGCAGATAATTTGCTGAGCTTGATTTGAATTTTCTAATCGGGTAATTCCAATTGATGAATAGAAATTTATTCTCTGATTTTATTTAATTACTTTTCCAACATAGCTCCCTTGGACTCAAGCACTTGTTTACAACTATTGCTAAGCTGTCCTGATAAATAATTACATTTTTTCGTTCACCTTCTGGAATCATAACTTAGTTGGATGCTGTTAGCATGTGAGTGGGAACAGTGGGTGAGCTAAACTTGCCTGAAAGATTCCATGCTTCTGGTTTGGGTCTTTGGGAATTCCATTACCCCGTGATGTACCCAGGGAAATGGAACAAAAAGACAGTGAGTAAAAGTTCGAGTGATTGCCTTTGAGTCTTCAATGTTGTGATGAACTTTGCTATTACAGTAATTACAATATTCTATATATATATATGTGTGTGTGTGTGTGTGTGTGTGTGTGTGTGTGTGTTCATTCCTAAACACACACACACAAACAGAAACACACGCACACACATACACATGCTTCCCAAAACAGTTTTATTATCTAGTTTTGAAATAGTGAACTTGTAGGACTGTGTCTTCCAAGTTCCCTGTAAATCCTTTAGCAAAATACTATATGCTTTCATGCTTGATAAATATTTATTGAAAGGATGAAGTCTTTTTCTCAGTAATAAAGTAGCACTCAGATACCCGAACAGCTTAAAAAAAAAGTAAGATTTTATGCAAACCGACAGAAAATTCAGAACCCAAGTCCCTTGTCAACCAAACTCTCTTCACCTTTCTAGAAATTTTCCAGCAGCTCCGCCGGCCCCTGGGTCCCAGCTTCCTTGGGGACCAGAATAATCCATGTGACTCACAGTATCGGCCAAATGATAGGCCCAGAGCAATCCTCAGTGCACGTAGCCTTTTTCTAATCTTTGCCATCAAACTTTACAGAATATATCTTTAAATGCTAAATCTAATGGTGGGTCATTTGAGATAAATGACAGAGGGTATTTGTTTTTTGTTGCAAAGTAATTGTTTTCTATCATCGATGAAAGGGAAAGACATAAATCTGGAGTTGCTGAAAACTGCTGGGCCCATGCATTCAGATGGAGCAATTTGAAGGTGACCTCCAGGCTGGGGGATTATTACTGTTCCATATCTGGAGTTTGGAGCATTTGTTTTACTGCAGGAGGGAAAGTGTGTGGTGTTTGTAAAACTGATATGCAGAGGTATAAATATAAAAGGTGCGATGATGACTAACTTACCTTTCGAGTGGGCCTTCTTAACGCTTTCGGAGCCTTTGGAAACAGTCCAACCACCTGTCAGCAGTAAGTGGTCACTATTTCATCATTTTGCAATAAAAGATAATAGAATAACGATTTATATCTCATGGCTGATGTTTTAATGCATCTCTCTGTTATCCCTTACTGACAGTCTGTGATTACAGTAAACGTTTTCTTAGTGACACCATGGTAATGACTCGTTAATAGAAGGATTATTCCAAGTTTAAATCAAATAGTAGGAAGGCTAGCCTCTGTCCCTGTTGGATCTTTGTCTTTGTGAATGCCTTCTCTTGGGGGCGATTGTGGACTGAGGCGGGGAGGGCTGCGCTGCCTGCCTCGTCCTCCAGTATTGACTTTGTGCTCAATGAAACGTTTGGGTTCTGTTGCCACGGCTCCACCTTCCATCTGATGCTCACGTGGACTCATTTCCCTGCTGGTTAGCAAACCCAATCAGCTGAATCAAGTTTCCATCTTCTGTGTCTGTGACATTTATTAGTTTTAAATAAAAAGAAGTAAATTTAATTTGGTGAAATAGAAAAGCTGTAACAGGATGAAGGTAGTTTCATTCCCAAATGGGAATGTACACATTGAAAGATGGGAAAACAAAAATGTGGGTACATTTCCATCAGCTTCATGCTGTCTGTTCAAATACAGACATCCCTACTGTTGTCAGGCAGATGTGGGTGGAGGTTACGTAATGGCAGATGCACCTCCTTGTCTTATGGCTTGAAACAAATATTCATAGTGATCTCAAAATGACCACCCACGAGGATGATAAAACGGCTTGCATTCTCTACAAGAATCTCATTTTATTAACATAAATTACAATATGTTTTAGCACAAAAAGATGTTAAGTGTCTGTCTGTCTGTCTGTCTGTCTCTCTCTCTCTGTCTCAATCTCTCTCTCTCTTTCTCCAAAACATTTTGTACATCAAGAAACCTTCTTAGTTAAAACAGAATTAGTCCAGAAGGATAGAATCATAGAGCTGGAAGGGACCTTAGAGGGAGATGATCTGGGCTAATCCCCTCTCATTTGGGAGGTGAGGAAACTGAGGCCCAGAGTAACTTAGTAGAAGTCACAAAGTTGATCGGTGGTAGAGCTTGGGTTAGAAGTTAGTTCTCCTGAGTCTTAGCCCTTATATTTTCTTCACTGTACCACACTGAGTCTCATTTTAATATTATTTAATGTTTTCATATTTGTGCACAAGCAATTTTGTAGCATCCTATAAAATTAATGATGACATTGGAATTTCAGAATTGAATTTTTATAATCTGGGCCACATAATGTTGGATACGTTAAATAATTTCAATAAATTTCTTTGTAATTGAATAAGTTATCTTTCTGGATGCACACACACACACACACACACACACATATATATCTATATATGCAGATGTATCTAGATAGATAGATAGATAGATATTGGTGGGGAGGGCAGGCGGGGGTTGCTTTCTATCTAATCCTTGTGGGCAGTAAGTCATTGGAGTAGAGGTCCTCTCTAGGCTCTTTCCATTAGGTTCTATTACTGTGATAGTGGTGCATATCACAGAGTAGTATCCCAGTGTGATTTTTTTTCAAGTGAAAACCTAAATGCCTTGGCAGAAGGAGGGGCGTTGTCCTGATGGGAAGGCCGTTGGATCTCATAAAAAAGAAACTTGGTATCTTTAACTAACTATCTTTATTCTTCTGTTTCCCCAACTGGGATGAGGTTGCAGAAAAGGGTGTAGTGGGAATTCATGACTTTTGGCAACACTTAGAGGAAAACATTCTTTGGAACAGAGCCGGAATATCTCTGGTCCCTCCTGGCAGCTGGTGGTGTGGTACAAAGAGCTCTCGACCTGGAGTGAGGAAGCCCTCAGTTCAAATCCTGGTCTTTCCTGGCTGTGCAAAGTTAGATAAGTCACCGGCCTTTTCTGGGCCTCAGTTTCCTCATCTGCATAAGGGGTGTAATAATAACCGCCCCCCCCAGGTTGTTGGGAGGGCCAAATGAGGTAATAATTGTAAAGTGTTGTTTGGGCCTCCAAATGCAGCATGAACACTGGCTATTCATTTCCTTTTCTGAGGATGCTTTGTGAGCCTCGGCCGGATGATCTGGATGCTGACGTTTCACTCCTGTGTTTCAGCCTGTGTATTTCCACACGTCTTTAAATCACCCTAATGTCATTGCGGTGGTGGAAGTTGTTGCTGAAGGCAAGAAGCGGGACGGGAGCCTGCAGATGGTGGCCTGTGGCTTTGGGATCCTGCGGCTCTTCAGCGCCAAACCCGAGGCTCCCGAGTCTCCCACCCAAGACAGACGGTAGCTCTTCCGTAACTATGCATGCATCCCTCTAGGGCCTGTCCGTTGCAGGTCTGGCCACTGCTTGTTCTGGAGAGACCAGAGGCTTCTGAGCTCATGAGCACTGATGGATGGGGGCCTGAGTGGTATGGTGAGACAGGGCCACTGTCCTGTGCGGAACTGTGCAGGTCTGTGTAGTTGAGCTTCACCCCGTGTAGACAGGTCCCACCCAGTGCAGACAGGCAGTTACCTGCTCAGGGCCACAAGGAAGATTTGTACCTGGGTTTTCCTATGCCCACAAGTTCAGCCCTCTGTCTATCACCCATTGAGAAAGTACCATAAATGGGAAAGAGATATTACATGCCTCTGAGGAACAAATCTGTTGTTGTCTCTTGGTTTTGTTTTGTAGGCTGAGACTCTATCATGGCACCCCCAGAGCCCTCCTGCACCCGCTTCTTGAGGATCCTGTTGAACGTAAGAACCAAAATGCTGGAATGATTTTGAAAGATCATTGGCAGGAGGAAGCCCGTGGGTCCTCCGTGAGCCTCAGGGACTCATGCAGAGTTTGCCCAGAGCACTGCACATGCTTAGACCTTCTTAGATTCAGTCTCAGCACAAGCTACCATCAACAGTGATTTTCACATTTGAAAAGCCTTGAGCCAAAAGCTCCATGAGCTTGGGTTTGGGACCAGTTGGAGCCCTTTTAACTCTCCCCAGGAAAGGAAGGATTGCTCCACAGGCCCTGTGAGGTGAGGGACCCACTCAGGATTTTCTGTGGGAAGAGTTGGTTCACTCCAGCCTCCTGCTCTAGATTCTTCATCGTGTGCCTGCAGAGTAAATGGCCTGTCATCTGCCCTGATGTCCGAGGGAGGCCTCCAGGGGTAGAGCAGACAGCTTGTTGATAGGGCAGCAATGCTTCTCCCTGTACCTGCTGCTAGCAGCCCACCGATCCCAACAGGAGAGCGAGTGGTTTGGTGTGAGGACAAGTGTCTTTACCATGGGAGACGTCAGGAAGAGAGGGAATCTTGGAGCAGGCCCAGAGCAGCAGCCCCGGGCGCCTTCACACCCAAACTTTGTTTCTCAGCAGATCTTCTGTTTTGTTTGTGAGACCCATCTGTGGGAGCTCAGTGCGTAACTTTGGCAGGGCCGTGGTGATGAGAGAAATTTGGAAAGCTAGAGTGTTGTCTGCATACATTAAATATGGCCCAACAGTCAGGTAAAATGAGGGAGAGATTTGCTTGGACTAAATATCAGCTTTTAGACGATTTCCAAATTGAATTAAATTAGCAAATTGCCAACTTCTCTCCTAAAAGCCCCTTAAAATCAGGCATTTTGACAGCTCAGGGCTGCTTCTGGTGCATTTATTCAGCATCAAGGATCCTCAGGCATTATTCAGATGCATGTCAGGAAACAAATATGGAAAATAGAAAGGAAAAAATAATCCTATTAATTGTGCATCTTAAAGAAGTGTCAAAGATGTGGCTGGTTTGGGGGGGTAGTCCAAAGAAGGGCAAGGGGACAAGAGAAACATCTGGTAGGCATCACAATTTGTAGATAAGAGGTATGAATGAACTTAATGTCTGGACCCTCCTGCACTTGCTGTCTCCTGCTGTTAGAACATGAGCTCATTGAGAGAGACAGACTTCCTTTTCACGTGGGAAGGGCTTAGTGAATGCTTGTTCTTGCATTCATTCATAGGACCGGTCTAGGCAGAATAGGGCCAGATCTCTGCTTGTCACCGAAGGCAGTCAATTGATCGATGAGCATTTGTTAAGCACCTACTTTGTACAGGAACTGGGCATACAGATGGAAAAAATAAGGCTATTCCTTTCCTCCAAGAGTTTATAGTCTACTGAGTCATGCCTGCTTTGTAAAGGAAGGAATGTTTCCCCCTCTAAAGATAAAGGGGTTCTATTGGATTATTTCTTTGGTCCCTCCTGGTTCAAACATTATTGTTCGAAGAGCCTCCCAGCTCTTATATTCTGGGTTCTAAGGTCCCTCCCAGCCCTGACATTCCCTGTTCTAAGGCCCCTCTCAGCTCTGATATTCTGCATTCTAAGGCCCCTCCCAGCCCTGACATCCCCTGTTCTAAGGCCCCTCCCAGCCCTGACATCCCCTGTTCTAAGGCTCCTCCCAGCCCTGACATTCCCTGTTCTGAGGGCCCTCCTAGCTCTGACATTCCCTGTTCTGAGGTCCCTCCCAGCTCTGAGATTCTCTGTTCTGAGGTCCTTCCCAGCCCTGCCATCTCCTGTTCTAAGGTTCCTCTCAGCTTGGAGGTTGGATGACTTCTTCGGGCACTGCACTTTAGGTTGGAGTGGGTGACTTCTGAGTTAGTTCTCTGCCAATGCTGTGATTCTGGGATAATGTTGTTTCTCTCTCTTCTAGAAAGTAAATATATGACCCTCATGGAGAACTGCCACATTCTGTGTACCTTGAAGGTCCATCCTTTTCTTGAGGCCGCATTCCACCTTCTTCCTGAGAACTTTCTGGTGTCTGGTTTGCAGAAAATTCCCGGTTTACTCCCAGCACACGGAGAGACAAGTAAGGACTTCTCAAATTACCTTGATGTTTGTGTCCTTCAATGACCAAGGCCACCCTGGACTGTCCTAAGAAGTATGGCGGCAGCAGGACCTAGAGCATACACAGGCTTCTGATCCTTAGATCAGATGTGGTTTGGTGATGGTGCTGTTGCCCCAAAGGATGCTTCCAACACTTCCTTGGAAAATGATGTGCTTAACTTTATGGCTCTTATCATGTTTATATTTTGTGAATTGCACCCCCACCCCCACCCTGTAAAGCCTCTGGTGGCCATACACCATGGGGATGAGTCTGGCCTGGTCCTTGGACATTAGGCACAGTCCTTTGCTGGGCCTGTATGCAAAGCCTGTCCAGCTTGGGAGAACCTGCTAGAGCTCGTGCTCCGCTGGCATAACTTTCAAGAACTCAGGGTCATTTCTGTACTACAAAGACAAACTGGAATAGCTCTTTCAGAGGGATACTTATATTTCTCATTAAAAAGATGATGACTGTTTTCATATCTGATCCTTGTTACCCTTTGGAAGAGAGCTAGTCTCTGGGTATAGTGGTATGTGCCCAAGGGAAGCTGAGGCTGGTAGGTCACTTGAGCTTAGGAATTCTGAGCTGCAGTGGGCTAACCTGATAGTGTCCAGACTGAGTGTAGCATTAATGCGATGAGCCTGGGTATTGGAGGAGTGCCAGGATGCCTAAGGAGGGATGAGCTGACCCTGGTTGGAAACAGCAGATCAAAGGTCCTATGCCAATTGGAGTGGGACCATATGGAATGACCCCCTCCTTACAATTTGTGTGAGATAGGAAGAATCAGGCTTTAGAAAAGAGAGAGAGAAAGTAGAGAAGCAGTACTTCTATTTGGGAGTGGGCACATGGTGGAGCAATGGAAAGAAAGCTGAACTTGGCTGTGTGAGACCTGAGTTCAAATCCTGCCCTGATGACCTCTGTGACTATGGGAAAATCATTTCAGCTTTTTTGGCCTCCGTTTCCTCATCAGTGAAATGAAGGCATTGAACCAGTTGGCCCCTGGGGTCCCTTGCACTTCTAGATTTATGAGCCTGTGAGCCTAGGAACTGGCTTTGGAGAAAACAGAAGCTGATTTTAAGGCATTTTAAGTATATTCTGTCACTAAGTGGCTAGTGGTGGGAAAAGGAGGCACCTCTGAATTACCTGCATGTCCTTGTTTGGTTGTCACTTTAGGAAGAATCAGAGGTGTGGGTGTGGTTCTCTTCCCACTGCATGGAGAACAGCCACACCCCTTTCTCATTAATTCATTTGGCTTTGCCACAGTGCTCCCTAGGGACCTCTAATTTGTTGGTCTTGTTGGGACGGTCTACTTTCTGACACTGAATTAGGCTGCCCAGCTGTTTTGAAGATTCTAAGGAAAAATATTTGAAGCATCCCTATTGTGAGGAGTAATGGGAATTTATAAGCTTTATTCTTCTTGCTAAAAGACTGAT
This sequence comes from Trichosurus vulpecula, assembly GCF_011100635.1. Classification (NCBI taxonomy): domain Eukaryota; kingdom Metazoa; phylum Chordata; class Mammalia; order Diprotodontia; family Phalangeridae; genus Trichosurus; species Trichosurus vulpecula. The sequence goes on from NC_050574.1 coordinate 24,299,523, forward strand.
TTAGCAGCCATTTATTAAGCATCTACTTTGTGCCAACACAGTGTTCTTGGCACTGCAGATATAAAGACAAAAGGGAAAATAGTCCCTGCCCTCAAGGAGTTTATGTTCTATAGGGAAAGGCCATATAGCATCATAAGATCCCAGGTCTAGAGCTGAAATAGACCTCAGATACCACCTACTCCAATCCTCTCTTTTTATAGACAAATATACCAAAGCCCCGGGTGGTTAGGTGACTTGCCACAGATATAGAATACACATGTATAGATATATGCAAAAGGTTGACTATATAGATAAAAAAGTAAGTTTTGGCTGGGTGGCTCAGTGGATAGAGCACCAGGCCTGGAGTCAGGAAGTACTGAGTTCAGATTCAGCCATAGACACCTACAAGCATTGTGATCCTGGGCAATTCACTTAACCCTATTTGCCTCAGTTTCCTCATCTGTAAAATGAGCTGGGGAAGGAAATAGTAAACCACTCCAGTATCTGCCAAGAAAACCTCAAATAGGTCATGAAAACTTGCATATGACTGTCATGACTGAACAATAACACTAGTAGCTTGGCTATATCGTAAAGATGAGTCTCTACCTGGTAAAATGAGGAGAGAGAAAGCATTCACCATAAAGGACGTAAGGATAGACTGCTTGTGAGAGGTGGCCCTTGGCCCGAAGATTGAAGGATGCTGGGTTTTCTAAGAGGTGGAGGTGAGTTCAGAGAGCATTCTAAGCATGGAGGACAGGCTATGGAAAGAGGTGGAGGTGAGAAGTAGGGTGCCTAATTTGGGGAAGAACAAGGAAAGCAGATTAGTTTGCCTGAAACTTAAAACAGTGAAGGAGAGTCGTGTGTGATAAATTTGGAAAGATGGGCCATAGCCGATTATGGAGGTCAGTTTAGTAACTGAGCACAGGGAACGGAGAAATTCGATTGTGAGCATGTGATCAATCACAGATGGCCAGTCATTGCATAAATCAGTTCAGAATGGAAGCAAGAATTTGGAGACAGCTGGAAGAAGGGGCAGTTTGTATGTGATGAGATGCTGGCTCTTATCTGTAGCTGATGGGCTCCAAATGTGTTAATGGTTGGAGGCATTAATGGAGTGATTTTGGTAGGGTTGGGTTTGGTTTCTCTTTGAATTGATGGGCTTTCTCAGGTGGGCCCATGACTGACTCATTTGGATCCTTTGCTAAAGTTTGCCGAGGAGAGACGAATAATGACTCAGGCGGCTGCTGATTCTTCTATAAACAAGAGCAATTTTATCTTTCATTTAACTCACTTCCCCAGACAGGAGCTCAAGACTTGAATTGTTCTTCTGCCACAAATAATGGTACTTTACATGTTATAGGCAATTTTGATTAGCTTGTATGTTCCCTGAGTTCTTTTTTTTTCTTCTAAATTTAGCAGAAAGTAGAGGAGGAATTCATTGTAGAGAGTATGTCTTTGAGTCATTAACCTGACAGTTGATAGAATCTGGGTTCTAATCTAGCACTAAATATTAAATAGTTCTGTGACCTTGAACTTGACCATCTTATCCTAGTTCTTCATTGGAAAAGTGAGGCTAATTTTGATAGAAAAGATGTGTAAGAAATGCAACTATGAGTCATTGCTTTTTTGGATAGGAACACCAAGAAACTATCAGTACCGTTGCTTTTAAGTCCTTCTACATGGTCGATTTCTTGCCCGTTCAGGCAGAGTAGTTCTTGGTGCTTGCTACCAAGAACTACCTCTGTGACATGGCAGTAGATGTTGATAGTGCTGGAAGGAAAAGGGATAGCAAATACCCCAAAGTGTTGGCACTTTAGAGCCGTTACCTTGGTGGTGAAGAGACAGCTTAAGCCCAACAACGAATCCCCACACTTCTTTCTCTGTTTCTTCTATTATATTGGAAAGTTAAGATGCCTCCATGTTACAGAAAGCTTCCATTGGGGTGGGTGTCTTGGGGGCTTGATTTATAGAAGGACGCACATGTTTTGGATCTCTGCCCTTAGCTCATTGTGTTCTAAGTTAATATTTTCAGAAGCCTCGTTCCATGTACATTTGCCCTCCTCTGGTGACATGGCCCATCAGTTGCTGAGGCACTTACCTGAAGCCTGCAGAATGTAAAGAAAGGAAATACAATTTAGGTTGTTGTTTACAAACAAACGATCAGGGAAAAAGGAAGGATGAGCCCGGATGGACTCTAGCCACCAGAAAACTGTGCTGACTCTACAAAGGAAAAAGCAATGAAACCTCCTCTGAGAAATAAAGGATGGAAACCCATGTTTGCAGCCGCTCCCCAGGTGACCCTCTGAGAAAAGAAACACTTTCTGTTCAGCTTTTCACTTATGTGGAGTGGAACTTGTAGCCACTATAAAATATGACTTGCAGGCTTGTGGGTATTGGGTCTGCATCTGACAGTTGTTATTATCTCTATTATAAATTTTGTCTAGGAACTTTGGGGCTCCTGTGGATTCCTCCTGAAATGAAAGAGCGCCTCATCGCTGTCTCCCATTTTATAGCACTGAAAAGCCTCAGTTAGGCGAGAGCTGGTGCTTTGCATTCTTAGCATCGTTCATTTGTCTAATTTGGACAGGACTTTTCTTTGTCTATACTGGCTGCCACGTTGGGGATTGGCCAGTCATTCATTTATAAAGGTGCCAGATGACAAGCGTGCTGAATTTTTCATCAGTGTCTAGCCTGACCATGACAGGAAATTGACAAAGTGCTCCATTTCAGTCCCTTTGACCTTCTTTACCGGGAGCGAAATGGTGTCCCATTCAACGGACTCTTAAAAACCAGTCCATTTGTTACGGTTGCTGCTGTTTTCTCCTTCATCAGAAAACACTTCTAATTTAGTCATCTCTTTCTAGTGTAGCCAGAAGTTTGTGTCAGATTGGAGTTCTCCTATTAAATGATCCTTTTTCATTAAAAACCAAAGAACAACCCAACCCTGACCCAACAGCATCAAAAATAACCTTGCTGCCATTCCTAGAAGTATTTCACCAGCCTGGAAAGACTACAGCTCAGCTAAACTCCTTAGCAAACCCCTTGATAACGTCATTCATGGACCATCGACTTAACATTCTTTCCTTACAGTTCTCTTCTTGACTTGAGAACTTCTTGGTCACGTTTTATGAGACAACATTTATTGTTGTCCAACAGACACCTTTGTGGACTCTGCTGCTGCTTCACATAACATTCAGCTTATTTTATTTTATGTGATAATCTGGGGATAAATGAAACACTGAAGGAAATGAGGCCAGAGAAATAGCCTGTCTTTTATGAGGAACGCTTTGGACAGTCAGTTATAGCATCCTCTGTGTCCCCAGAATTCTCCCTTTTCTGGTGGTGCTGTGCAGAGTTATATTGTAAGTGGGAGAGATGTGGTCCTTGACAGCTTATGATCCATTGAAGGAGACAGCATGGACACAGATATCCATATCTTAGTGGTCTGCACGCAAGAAGTGCTTGCTAAAGGGTGACCAGCTGGGCCCCTGAAATACAGGAGGCATGACTTTGTCCCTAAGCTATGGGAAATCAGGAGGGTGGGAAGATTGGAAGACTGTGAGTCAGCAAAACAATTATTTGGATGATGGGGGAGCCAGGCACTTCTCAGAAGACTCCATGGAGCAGCTCAGTCTTTCTTTTATATTGGTGCTGAAAAGGGTGAAGTTACTGAGATGTGTTTGATGGCTGTGGATGCCTCAGAATGATTAAGAGATGTTAGCTGAGAATGTTAACTAAAATTGTCTTCTTAGAAGAGTCTCAGATTTATATACACGTATTTAGAGACAGGGAAAATAAACCTTTGGCTTCCTTCTGATGCTATGGCTTTGGATCACTTTGTTGCCAAAGAAAGGATTTTGCTTCATTGTGTTACCTTTAATCACAGTCCATTAATGTTATGAATTTTAAAAGTCAAGAGCTTCCTTCTTCTGATACATAACTCAAAGAGAGAGGCCTGGCTGATCTGAAGTCTAAATGTAAAACAGACTTCGAGTCGACTGGCCTGTGGAAGTTTGGGTAGCTCACTGACCAGCCAGTGGTTCTCTGTGGCCTTTGAGAGAAAGTCAGGGCCCTTCTGTCTGACATTCATGTCTCTCTGGTGAACAGGGCAGCTAGGGTTGGTGCAGTATGTAGAGGGCTGGGCATGGAGTCGGAAGACCTGAATTCAAATGCGGCCTCAGATACTGACTGTGTGACCCTGGGCAAATCACTTAGTCCTGTTTACCTCAGTTTCCACATCTGTAAAATGATCTGGAGAAGCAAATGGCAAACCACTCCAGTATCTCTGCTAAGAAAACTCCAAATGAGGGGCAGCTAGGTGGTGCAATGGATAGAGCACCAGCTCTGGAATCAGGAGGATCTGAGTTCAAATTCGCCCTCAGACACTGGACACTTAACTAGTTGTATGACCCTGGGCAAGTCACTTAACCCTGATTGCCTCACCAAAAAAACACACCAAACCAAAAAACTCCAAATGGTATCACAGAGTCAGACAAAACTGAAATGACTGAACGACAACAACAAAAAGGAAATAGGATTCCTCTGCCTTTATAAGCATATTCCTTTGCTCCCCAACACAAACCCTGCACAGCAGCCAGAGGGCTGCCTCCCTGTCAAATGCACCCTGCTTCTTCCTCACTCCAGGCCTTATATCCTGTACTTCCCTCCACCTAGAATGCTTTTCACTGTTCCCTTAGCCTATTAAAGTCCTACCCACCCTACAAGGTGAGCCAATTTACCTCCCCACCAACAAGATTTTCTCCTCCTCCTCCAACTAGCATTGTTCTAGGCATCTGGTAGTGCAGTAGATAGGGCTAGGCCTGTGGTCAGCCTCAGACACTGCTGCTGCCTCAGTTTCCATAGCTGTAAAACGGGGATAATATCATAGCATCTACTTCCCAGGGTTGTTGTGAGAATCAATTTGTAAAATAAAATTCTTAGCACAGCACCTGGCACACAGTAGACACTTGATACATACTTTTTCCCTTGTTCTTTTCTTTCTCTGGCTGTAGCTGCTATATCATAAATTAGGTCCAAAGCTAATTTACTCATTATAGCAAATATCAAGCATTTAGTTAACATCATACAGTTAACACTTTTGTTGTTGTTCTGTACCTATGATATCACTGGTGTCGGGGAATTCCTAGTTTTGCAGCCCCCTCCTTTGATGCGGGTCAATGATCTGTCTGTAATTTGTCACCTTGAACAATTTTCTTGAGAGATTAATGTACTTGCCTATAGGAGACCACTGCTGTGTATCGGAGGCAGGACCTAGATTCTAATGTGCCTTGGTCTTGAGTATCAGGGGATTTCAGACCCGGAAAGGACCTAAGCCATCCTGGAATTCAGCCCATCCTCAGAAAAGAATATTTATTGAAGCATCACAGCGAGTACGGCAGTCCTCTAACCTCTGCTTCAGGAGCTTACCTCCCAAGGCAGCCCCTTCTCTTGGGGAGCTTGAAGCGTCAGGAGAGTTCTTTTTTCCCTCAGTATCAAGCCTAAATTTGTCTTTTTTCATTTCCATCATTACTCCTGTTTCTGCCTTCTCAGTCCAAGCAGAATGGGTGGAATCTCTCTTCCACATGGCATCCTTTCAGGAACTGGAAGGTGACGGTCATATTCCCCCTTGAGGATTCTCTCTGACTGTCCAGACATCTCTCTTTCCTTCGGTTAATGTGCCTATGGCACGAACTTGTGACGCATCACCATTCAAACTACCCTTCCTGGACACTTTTCAGCTTATCAGTGCCCTTCTTAAAATGTGCTGAACGTGGCATTCTATATATGGTCCAGTTGGGGCAGAGTATAGTCGGACCGTCATCTCTGTGTTTCTGGAGACGCTGTCTTGCCTTTATTGGTCACTGATTCATTTTGAACATTGTCGAGGAGGACTGTGACATCAGGGAGGTGATGCCATAACATGCGAGTGAATTGGGTTTAAGTGAGGCAGGGCTCTGCAAAGTCACCAGCCTCACTTTCTCCTCTGGAGTCAGCTGGGTCCGGTGGCGAGGTGCACTCCACTAAAACCTGCAGATCTTTTTTAGATAAACTTCTGTCTTCCTGAGCTGCCCCCAGATCGTCCCTATCAAGCACATTTTGTGAACCCAGGGGTAAGACTTTGTGTTTATCCTTTCTTCTTCTGAGATTCGGTGCTGTTCTCTACCTGTTGAGATCTTTTGAGATCATGACACTACATCCAGCATGCTAGTGATCCCTCCTAGCTTTGTATCTTCCACAAATTTTACAAGGAAAGCACAACAGAATTTTGGAGTTTGAGGGTATTATTTGATGGCTCGGACTTCTTTAAGAAGTGGGAGCCAATGCTAGCTGTTCTTCTTTCATTAAATTTCCTTATAGCAAACTTGATATTGACTTAGGAGACACCCTGAAACTTGTTTTGTTGAAAAAGTCCTTGATGTCAACTTGTTTTTTGGTAATTTGCATCTTTCTCATAAAGTTGGTATGAAGGCTGCGTAATTTTGTGATCTCCCGGACTCCGTATCTTGGCTGACTTTCTGCAAAGCTAATTATTGAATGAAAGACTAAAGTATTCTTCTCCCAAATGATTTCTCCACCTTCAAGAAAATGATCTTTTTCTTTTTTGGGGCTTGCTGTCCTTTGTCTTGTTAGCTTCATTCAAAGCATCGTTCATTGCTTCTGGGTCACTAACATAATGGGTCTTGAATCCCTGATTGTCAGCTTGTGGCTACTTCTTGATCTCCCTAATACTACATTGTTGATGAAGCGTGAAGAGAGATGAGCATCCTCTCAAGGACATGTTTGGGTGGGGAGAGCTTATTAAACAACACAAACATTCTGTATCAGCAGAAGATGATGACGAACTTTCTGCAGATATCGCATAAAGTCACAATTTCTCCCAGGCCTCCTTAGCATTTGACTTTGTTGTGGAATTTAAGCAAGTATTCTTGTGTCTTTAAGAATGAAAATGGAAGTCCTCCCTAGTGCCTGCATCCTGGACTAACTTTCTCATGAAATCTTTCTTTATAGTTGTCTCTTGTTCTTTGGTAAAACCCTGGCCTACCGACTGAATCAGTAAGGGCATGTCAGCATGCAACAGGGATGGTCAGAGTGCTCCCAGTCTCCAACTCTGCTCGTGTGATTGCAGTCTATCCATTTTTTGTCCTCCAGGTCTTCCTTTCTGTTTGCCTTGGGATCACCTCCATTTGCTACATTGGAGTCAGCCCAGTGCATTCGGGGTGCAGATGCAACTGCCCTCCCCCATTGTCCATTTATAATGTTAGGAGGAAGAGCTGGAATTCTCCTTCCCATCCTCATCCTTGCTGAAATTCTGTATTAACAAACTGTGAGGCTCTAGGAACAACTGGGTGGCACAATTGCTTAGCTTCTGGCTGATTCCTGTTGGAGTTGCCACGGGAGACGGTGTTCTTCCCCACATATCTTGTCAAACTTTGCTACTTCCATGCCCACTGGCCCTGAATTTGTTGGAGTGCAATGTTTATTAGCTTTGTAGCTTCCAGCAAAATCACTCTGGCTTAAATGTGGCCTGGAACCAGTGCATAGCTTGGGTGTGAACCTGTGTGAGTTTTTGTTTATTTGCATGATGCTGTGACCTACCTCTCCCCAAAGCTCCTGGCTTGAGCCTTCATTTAGGGAAGGGTTTCCCTCAGCTCTGACAAATCAGCTCGTCTACTTTATGCTTTGAAATAGACTTTATCATCACACCATCACACGCCTACCTAATGCATAATGTTTCAGTTGTCATGACCGACCCAGGGAGGACTGGGTAAGGGGACCAGTCCCCAGAATGATTAGGATTGTTAGACCTTTTCCACTCCATTACACAATTTTCAAGTTTCTTGCAATGGATTTAGCTGCTGGGACGTGTAGTAAAAGAGGAAGTATGCATAATGGACGAGTGCATAGGAGACTAGACTTGGTCCAAATTCTGCCTGGCAGTTATTAGCCCTGTGTTTATGGGCCAGTCACTTGACCTCCCTAAGCTCCACTTACCTTACCTGTACTACAGAGATGACAATACATGTAGTACCTGCCTCATAGTTGTCCATTGAGAGGATATCTGTAAAGTACCTGCAGATGTTCAAGTGCGATGTGAATGTCAGCTGTTATTTAGGGAAATGAGCAGGGATTTTCAGGGATAATGGGCACGGTCAGGCTGGAATTCAAGGATCTGGGGTTCAGACTCCACATCCCTCATTCTTCACCTCCAAAACATATGGATTGCGGGTCCCTGGGCAAGTCACTGAGGCCTGGTAAATAATAATAACAATAATAACAGAACATATTTATTATATACTATATACTATATTTATAGCATAATTCATATTATAATTATCCAGATGGTATATGTTATAATAATACTATCTAAATATATTAATATAATCATGCAAAACCACATCAACCTTATTGCCTTCTCACTTTTCCAAGTGTTCCTTACTTCTTTGTGACAAGATCTTTACCCCAGAGCCTCTCTCTTTCCTTCAGAAGTGCTTTCTTGGAGCACTCATCACCACAATTGTGTTTCTGGTTTGTTAGCTTGATGTGTGCATGAGTAAGTGAGTGTGTGCTCTGTGGGTTTCCACACGGTACAAGGTAAAGTCAGTAAAAGAGTGATGGTGCCCTTGGCTGGTTCTTCTTGCTGGAGAGGATTTTAGGTGATAAAGGAGAACTAAGCTGAAGGGTAACAGATGTTGTTTTGTGTTTTGTAATCCATGTTCTTTGAATTACTGAATCGTAAAATTTGTTCCTGGAGACTTGGATTGTAACTGAGGCCTGTGCTTGTTTCACCAGTTAGGAGTTCAGTCTGTAAGGAGGGTGAGCTGTGACTTGGGGTCTGGTGTGGTGCTTGGTCTGTTGCTTTCTTTCTGAGTGGCTGGAACCATATCCCCAGCTCTCTGGGGTGCCCCGAGCCAGCAGGAGGAGTGCAGCTTGTGCACTTGTGATGATCCATCCACATACCACACTCTCTCCCCGTTCAGATGATGCACTGCGGAAGCCTCGCCTCCAGAAGTCTGTCACGTGGTATTTGGACAATCTGCTCTTCAACCTATATCCGTCGCTGGAGAAGTTCGAGGAGGAACTTCTGGAGCTCCTCAGTCACGACCGCTTGAGGGAGGTATGGTGTCACCTTGGGCCCCTGCTTTTATAGACAGAGTCCTGAGAACTGGAGGAGCTCCCTAGTCCTCTTAGAGAGAGGGAGGGTCCCTTGAGTCCTGCTGGGAGAAGCAGGCCCAAGCTAATATCGAAGATGGGAGAGAAGGCCACTGATGAAGTGGTTTGGGCTTTAGTGGAAGTGAGACACTTTGGTTCCAGGTCCTGATTCAGCATTTGAGGGAGTTAGTTATTAAAGGGTCACAGCTCAGCTTTTTCTTTTGAAATATAGCAACATCACAGGCCCAAAGCAGAAGCCCCTGAGAGCTTCCGGTCCGTTGGTTCTCCATTTATGACAGGAATGTAGGATGGATGCTGTTCTCCCAGGACTAGATCCTTCATTCTGCTCTGACTGGCCCTAATTTTCACAGTTATTTTGATATGTCTTGAACAGTTTTCATTTTAAAAGAAAATTAAATTGCTGAATGAATGAAGGGGAAGCCTTGGAGCAGCACCAAATTTGCAAGGGTCATTTTAAGACAATTTGGCTTAGTTTGAGGGGATAACCAGGAATCTAACTCCTACCCCCACATAGCTGATTCTTTCAAAAGGGCTCATGTTATCACTTAGGCCTTTTCTGTCTATTTAAATACTTCTCTTTAGGCAGGAAGCTCAAGAAAATGACAATGTCATTGAAAACTAGCAGCTGAGAGAGCTCACCTCTTTCTTCCACTTGCTACATCACATTCCAAGAATTGGTTTTTGAATTGTTAATCCTGAAAGTTTGGTTAAAGGAGGCAAACAAGCTAGGTGATAGAAAAATCCATATTGTTTATTATTTTCCCTTAAAGCATAGCGGAGCTGGCTTACTTGTACGTACAAGGAGTCAGAGCATCAGTTCTGACTGTCTGAACAAAGAAATGAGAAAACTTATATACGATATTTTTAGCAGACTCAGCAAGCCTGTGTTACCTCACTTTTATGATCCCCATGTATGTTTAACCATGATACAAGAAGAGGATTTTCCTTAATGGAATGGACAATAGTCAGGATAGTTGACAAAGTGTCAATTGGAATTACAACCCAGGATCTCTGTATTTAATTTGCCATTAACATTCCACAACATAGTATATGTCCATAAAATATTAAGATAAGAAAAAGTCACATAATTCAAGATAGTTCCTCAGGGCTAAAGGTCTCATCCTTAATGGCCATGGGCAGAAGAAGGAATAAATGTTCTTCAATCAGCCCCATCTGGGCTTGTTGACATAAGATAGAGGTATTCTGAGTTTACTCAGAGAACAAAGAGACTGTTAGGATCAGGCTTTTCTTCTGGTTAATCAGTTTAGACTCTGAGTCTTATTGAAATTACAAAAATGATATAAAATGGTATAAAATGTTCCACAGAATCCAGTGATGCCCTTGCTGGGTTAGAAAGGAGCTTTGGCTTCTCATCTCTCCTGGAATTACCTTTGTCCTCATTCACAGCTTCTCTTCACATCTTCCCCTGTAGGAAATTTGCTTAAGGCATGCCTTGTCCTTCCATGTTGAGAAAAAACAAAGAGCAGAGAATCTTCTGCCCTGTGTGATTAAGGTTTCCTACACTTCTTTTGTGCTGATAGGATTTTGTGTAAACACTCAGATGTGTATGCATAGTGGAGTATGCAGCATGAAGCCTGCCTTGAGTTACATTTTTTCCTCTCCCTGTTATGGCCAGTTAGTTTGTGCTTTCGGGGAGTCAGGCTTTGTGCGACAAAAATGCCTCCTCTGGGATAGATGGGAGATCCACCTGACCTCACTTGGGGTTCCTTATTTGTATAATATAGCCATTTGAAATAACAGGAAGACTCCCCTATGTTCGTTTGGTACTTTGCAGCTTACAGGGAGCTGTTGCTCGTGTCTTCTCTAGGAAACACTGACTGCCATGCTTTCCACTGGGCTGGGCAGAGACTAGCCAAGGCCAAAAGCATTAGCTTTGCAAATGAGTATTTGCATAGGGCATGTCTTGGCTCCCAGATTAGTCCAGTGCCATTTGGATACTTACTACAATTTGACCGACTAGTGAATTGGGGTTTAATGGCACTGATCATCCTCACTTAGGAGGCAGAGAATTGGAGAGCTCTTGTGCTTGCTGAGGAGTACTATGTGTGTTCATCTATCACAGATAGCCGGGCATGGGCAAGTGAAGGACAAGACCATCACATGTATCATTGAAGGCAACCAGAGCCGATCTGGCTTTCATGTTCCTGCTGAAATTCATGGTATCAGGGCAACCCTGCAGCTCTACCAGTTCAGAAGGGAATTTTGTTTTCTTGCAAGAAATCTGCCAATTTGAAGTTGGTCCCTGCCCATGGACCACATCTGACTCCTGCCAGTTCATCTAGGCACCAATTATTTGTATAAACAAGCCTTGTAACTTTCCTTTCACTGAAGTGGCCCTTTTCTGCTGTTGATTGTATTTATTTATTTTGTAAGCTCATAAAACCAGATCTTTCTATGTTAGAACGAGGAAAACTTTATTTTACCAGACTGCCTCATGTGCCAAGGGCAAGCCTATTCCACCTGAGATCACTATAATGGTCTTTTGGGACTCAGGGGCCCTCTTGAAAATTTGAGTTGAAATTAACCCTTATGAATAGGCTCCCTTTGGAGTATTGACTAGATTTTGTCAGTTTCTGTAAATCTTTTCTAATTTCTTAAGATCTGCCTTTAGAAAACAAATCCAGACCTTCAAGGTGTTGTATTTTATTATAGTGTTACTACTGACTTCTAAATCTCTTTTTTATTGACAGAATGATGGTAACTACTGGAAATATTTTGTATTTAGAAAAATCTTTGACTTAAGATAAATGTCAGATGATTGTTAATGTCTCAGGAAGAATTGTGCATTGCGGGGTTTTCTTCCTACTTGTTAAATAGAGTCTCTTTACAATAAATATATATTTAAATACATGCAAAAAACCCCCTATTCAGAGTGCAAATAAATATAGGGGATGCCAAATATAAGTATCTAGACAATTTCGTATCTTATTAATTTTGGAGAAAAGATCAATCAGTGAGTATTTATCGAGTACCCACAAAGTACTTAGCATTGTGCCTAGTCACGAAGGAACTAGGCAGAACATTTTTAATGGGATAACTTGCCATTTGAACCAAGAAATGAATTCATAGACTGGTAGGGAGTTGCACAGTCCTGGACTTAGGCTCTAGGAATATAATGTCTAAGAAATATTCATTGCTGTCTGGCCACTCTCTCCCATGGCTATTGATGGCGCACTGTGCTTTCTTAGCTTCTGGGGATAGCGTTGTTCCCAGGAAACAGAACTCTGAACATCATGTAGAGGGGGCATGATAGTCCATGCAGGTTAAGAGATCCTTGTTCTGGGCTTGTGTTATATGCTTGTGAGTCACCATAGAGAAGTGTGGCATCAGGGATGAGCTATTGGAAGCTCCTCCAGGAATGGGTCCATCCTCAGATACACTGAAACTGTCCCTGGCCAGTAGCCATAGTAGCCTCATCATAACTATTCAGTCAAAACAATAAGCTTTTTTTTATGTGCTGGGTCCTGTGAGGAGCATGAGTGAATGGATTGATGGATGGATGTATGGAGGGAGGAAATAGCATTATTAAGTGCTTACTATGTGCAGAGCTCTGTGCTAACAAGCCCCTGGGATACAAAGAGAATTAAATGGAAGAGAGGCAGCCTGGCTCTCCTGGAGCTCACTTTCTAATAGGGGAGACAACACAGACTAGTTTCTGCTGCAAATCAGATGGATGGAAAGGTCCTGTGGTCTTGAGGTGCAGGTATAAAGCAGATAGAAATAGGTCATCTTTCATGTCATTTCTGCTGATAATCATATCCATTTCTCATGTTGAATCATTTGACTTTGGTGGCAAGACAAGAATTATTTCCTAGGATTTCAATAGATGATGCAGAGAAAGCTGCAGGATCAGCATTTGCAGAAAGTGGCCAGCTGTTAGGTCCGCAGGGGTTGCTCTTGGGATGATGGCTGTGGGGGTCTGGGGGGCATGGCCAATTCCAAGGCTTTTGGCCTTGCCTGTCCAATGGGGGAAGTTGATCAGCAGATGGTGATGGTGAAGGTAAGGAAAGTAGGCTCCTTCTCCACAGTGATTGATGCTTCCCCTCATCGATAGTTGCAGAACCCAGACTGGAAGCAAGACTAGTGGTCTGGGGGCCACTGCTATTCCCAAAGACCTTGGCTTCAGGACCCCAGGCTATCTTCATCACTGTGTGAGGCAAGATGGTGGTCACTGTTGTGGTAGTAGTTTGTCTTGCCTGGAACATTTTCTCTTTTTCTTAGAGTGTCTTGCTGCTTCAGCTAGGCCACCTTGCTTATTCAGTTGGCAGTTGGTTAGCAGTTGGTAGGAAAGTGGATGTAAAAGATACATGAGGCCTGAACTCTACCTACAAAGGACTTAAGATTTATTTTGGGGTGGGCTGGTGGGTGGGCACATTTGGGAAGAGGGAAGGGAATTTGGAACTCAAAGTTTTAAAATCAGATGTTCAAAAACAAAAAAACTTTTTGTATGCAACTAAAAAATAAGATACACAGGCAATGGGGCGTAGAAATTTATCTTGCCCTACAAGAAAGGAAGGGAAAAGGGGATGAGAGGGGAGGGGGGTGATAGAGGGGAGGGTTGACTGGGGAACAGGGCAACCAGAATATACGCCATCTTGGAGTGGGGGGGGAGGGCAGAAATGGGGAGAAAATTTGTAATTCAAAGTGTTGTGAAAATCAATGCTGAAAACCAAATATGTTAAATAAATAAATTGCATTAAAAAAAATAAAAAAAAAAAAAAAAAAAAAAAAAAAAAGAAAAGAGAATGAACACTGTGAGGTTGTAGATAAAAAATGCCTCTCTCCCTTTAGTCCTCCTCTACTCCCAGCCATCCCGCCCCCTCATGCTAAACTTATTTTCCTAATGTACCACTCTGATGGCATCACTCTCCTGCTTAGAAAACCTGAGTGACTCCCTACTGTTTGTCACAAAAAGTCCAAACCCTTTAGCCTCGCTTTAGAAGGAGTCTCCTTCTAATCCAGCTTTCGGGCCTGATCCCCCTTAGCAGCTCCCCCAGTGTGCCCCATCCACACACTCGTTATTCTACAGACACAGATTTCACTTGCTCAGCTTTGTGGTTTGGGGCGTATTGCTCCTTTTACCTTAAATGTTGGCATCCCGGATATCTGCTGTTGTTGGGGTTTCTAAGCCCTCTTCAAAGGCCAGCTCAAGTCCTACCTGCTCCTGGAGACCTTTAGTCCCCTGTCCAGAAAGAGTCCCTTCTTCCTTTGAACCATCTAAGCACCTTGGATCATTCTATTTACCTGTAATTTAGTAATGTTTGTAATTGTATTGCTAAATTGTAAACTCCTTGAGGGCAGGCTCTATGTCTTACTTATCCAGGGTTTATGTGTATGTGTGTGAATATGATGTGTATGTCCGAATATGTATAGATGTGTATGTAGATCTGTGTATATTATATATGTAGATATACACAGATATACATTATTGGCTCTGGTGATATATATGTGATCAATGTTATTAATTTATATATTGCATACGTTATATGTCACACATAATATAATAACGTGTTGTATATATAATATACTGGATTATGATTGGGGCACCTAGGTGGTGCAATGGATAGAGTGCTAGGCCTGGGATCAGGAAGACTCATCTTCCTGAGTTCAGATCCAGCCTCAGGCACTTACTAGCTGCGTGACCCTGGGCAAGTCACTTTACCCTGTTTGCCTCAGTTTCCTCATCTGTAAAATGAGTTGGAAAAGGAAATGCTAAACCACTCTCGTATCTCTGCCAAGAAAACCCAAAATGGGGTCGCGGAGAGTCAGACACGGCTGAAGATGACTGAACAACAACGTATTATAATTAACATATTAACAATAGGCCATTTATATCTGCTCTCTCTCTCTATTGCATATGTGCATACATCACCAGAGCTAATAATAGCTAACATTTTATAGCACTCTGAGGTTGGCACAACATTTTACAGATATTTCATTTGATCCTACGAGGCAGGTGCTATCATTATCCTCATTTTACAGACAAGGAAACTGACACCGACAAAGGCACTGTGTCTTGTCCAGAGTCACACGGCAATAAAAGTATGAGGTGGGATAGAAACTCAGGTCTGTGGAGCTCAAAGTCTGGCACTCTGTCTCCTGTGCCATCCAGCTGCCATATTAAGGGCAGCTAGGTGGCACGGCGGATAGAGCGCCGGGCCTGGAGTTGGGAAGACCTGAGTTCAGCTCTGGCCTCAGACCCTTACTAGCTTTTTAACTCTGAGCAAGTCATTTAACTTGTGTTTGCCTCCGTTTCCTCACCTGTAAAATGGGGATGCTAATAGCCCCCACCTCTCAGGGCTGTTGTGAAGCTCCAATGAGATCAGATTTTAAAGCACTGAGCACGATGCCTGGCATATAGCAGGTGCTACATATTGTTTATTTGTTTATTATTATTTATGGCTATTGTTACTTTTCTTCAATACTTAATACATGGTTGATGAATGAATTGTGTCATTCTGTATGTGTCTTGTTGCATCCACCAGTTTTTAAGCTCCTCGAGTCTTAGTCATCTTTTTATCTCAGTGCCTTGTGTATCAGCAGCCAGTATCTGTTAAATGTATGATTGAGTAGCTCAAGTATGGTACAGTTAGTTATTTCACAAGCCCGTGTGTTCCATGAGCTGGGCACAGGGGATACGAGGACCAAATTGGAGCAGACCCTGCCCTCAGGGAGCTTCCATTTGCAGTGGGGGGGAGAAGGGTGATCTGGGAAGGCGTCGTGAATGGGAAGCAGCTTCTTAAGCTGGACTGTGTTGGGGTGATGGGACTTCGCGGTGAAAGGGGCTGCAGCAGTCACTTTGGCAGGGATAATGGCGTAGGAGACTCTGATGTGCATTTGAGTACAGAGTTTGTAAAGGCGGGGAGCAGGGAATGAGGCTAGAATGTGGCTTGGAACTAGATTCTGAAAGAATGGCCTTTAACTTCTGGTTTCATAGTGTGAATCTGTCCTGTGGACAGTGGGGAGACGCTGAAGGGTTTTGAAGAGGGCAAATGTGACCAAAAGAGGTGTTTTGCACAGATTCATCTAGAGAGAATGCAACATGGATTGGAAGGATGGAGACCAGTAGGGAAGATGCTTTAGTTTCTCTATCAGGTGCTCAGTTAATCAGTGAGCAAGCATTTATTAAGCACTTACTGTATGCTAGGCACTCTGTTAAAGACTGAGGAAAAAAGCCAAGTTCCCCCAAAACCAAACAAACCCCCCAAAAGTCTTTCCCCTTAAGGACCTCAGGTTTTGGTATTAGAGAAACTGGGTTGTGGTCCCCTGCTCCTCCATGTACTCCTTGGAGCACCTTGGGCAGGACTCTTCTCTGCTTGGGCCTCAGCTTTCTTATCTGTGAAATGAGTCCCCCTTCCCAGCTCCAAATTCATGATTTTGAAATCCTGGTGACACTTGAAACTGAAGCAAAGGATACATGTAAAAGGCATTCCAAAGGAAAAATCTACCATGCTGATTAGCTGTGTGGGGGGAGGGGGAGGGAGAAGCCAGAGATGACTTCTCATTGCCAGCGGGGGGCAATTTTCAAATTCTGATTATGTATTGCCTTCATGGCTATATTACCTAGCCATTGATATCCTCATTTTGTAGTGTGTGCTGTTAGCAAATTAGCAGTGACATTTGAAAAATTGCTAATCAGAGGTAGATTTGTTCACACCTTTTCTGGAAAATGTGGTTTTGTCCAACATAATCTCATCACTGACATGCAAACACAAAGCAAAGACCAGGATTCATGTGGAAACATCGATTCCCTTTGTGGACTTTTGCTCCGTTTCCTTTCTGCACGATTTGGATTTCACAAGAGTAACAATGTTTTAGGAATTAAGGAGTTTTGTGCATTTCCAGAAAACTTTTTATTTTTAATTTTTATTGTCTATATTTTTGTTAGTCTTCAGTAGGCAGACACCCAGTTACCCTCTGTGGTTTTGTTTTCATTATCCCAAGACTAATAGGCTGATTTTAGGTTAGTTCGACTTGATTAATGGACAAAGGAGAAAACTTGAAATTTCAAGGATCATTTTGCAATGATCTTATAATTTAATAAACAATAATAACCTGGAGGAATATCCCTGTTCATTTGTCAAATTGTCTGTATATTTTTTGTTAAGATGAAATACTTTAATATCCAGTGATCACTTTGGGGCAGATTCCATTTTTATTAGTTTATGACTTATTGCTTAAATATTCTTTTCCTTCCCTCACTCCCCAAATATCCTGTCTCTGAGTCCAGCAGGAATCACAAAGCACAGAGTGTATCAGCTTTTGAAGTGCCTTCTCCGTTTCCTATAATAAGACTCATCATTGTCGTAATAATAACTAACATTTATGTAATGCTCAGTGTGTGCCGGGCTCTGCGGTAAGAGACTCACAGTTATTACCTCGTCTGATCCTCACAACAGCCCTGGGAGGTGCTGGGGGTGCTGTTACGATTCATTCCCATTTTACAGATGGGGAGCTGCGTTGTGGTGGTGTGGTGATTGGTGTCATTGTTGAGTTGTTTCAGTTGCGTCCGACTCTTCAAGACCCCATTTGGGTTTTCTTGGTAGAGACCCTAGAGCGGTTTGACAGATGAGGAAACTGAGGCAAGCAGGGTGAAGTGACTTACCCAGGGTCACACAGCAAGTAAGTGTCGGAGGCTGGATTTGAACTCAGAAAGGCCTGGCACTCTATGCACTATGATGCTACCCAGCTGGCCTAGGGAAACAGAGGCCCAGGAAAATTAAGTGACTTGTCTAAAGTCACACAGGTAGTAAGCCTCAGAGGTTCTCTGACCCCAGAGCCGGTGCTTTTCCCAATAAATGCTTTTTGATTCATCACTTCTTTTGTGTGGAAGACTCAGCATAAGCTTTTTCTCTACTTGAGAGTTGTCTGTTCAGTCTTGAAAATCTGGAGTGAGAGTTTGTTCAGCCAGGCATTTCAGAGACCGGCAGAGTGGTGAGAGCAGCTAGGTGGTACAGTGGATAGAGCGCCGGGGCTGGGGGCAGGAGGACCTGAGTTCAAATTCGGCCTCAGACACTTACTAGCTGTGTGGCCCTGGACAAGTCACTTAATCCTGTTTGCCTCAGTTTCCTCATCTATAAAATGGAGAAGAAAATGGCAAACCACACCAGGATATTTGCCAAGAAAACCCCAAATGAGGCCACAAAGAGTCAGACAGAACTGAACCGAGTGGACGACACTAGCAACAGAGGGATGACAGCGTCACTTGGCTTGTGTGGGAGAACTCACCACTCTCTGAGCCTGCTGCTGAAGCGGGGCAGCTGTGGTTAGGCCATTCGGCCTGTTTTCCTCAAAACCATTTTCACAGCGGAGTGCCATAGAGAAGTCCTCACCCACTTGCTGGGGCATTTTGGGCTCAGATCTCAGTTTCCTACCTTGCTCTCTCCCCTGGAGTCTCTCCTTGGGAGCACCCTTCTTTCTTTTGTTCAGAAAACGGGCTCATTTTCTTTTGCAGGACAGCAGTGCCTTGGAGAAGGTGGTAACGATTCAGGAACGGCGGCTGCATGTGGGGGTGCACAACGGCCTGCTCTTTGTTCAGAAGCCTCAGGTGGTGGTGCTGATGCCCGAGAGTGAGGTGGTCCTGGGGCGCTCTGGGACTCTCAGCAGGAAGCCTTCTTTCTCTGCCAAGATCAGGTAGTGAGTGGGCCTACGGCTGAAATTTACCCTGTTCTGGTCAGCACTGGCAGGGGTTGGGGGGAGGCAGGGTGGGAACAAGGAGGGGCTTTGCTCACTCAGGGCTCCCTAGCTAGTGAAATAACACGTCGAGGCAGGAAAGAATAAACCACGGGTTTATGGAGAGATAGCACTTTTATTTTTGGAAAGAGATGCCTGCCCCGCCCTCCTCTTTGCTACCCTCTCTCCCTCTCCTCTCCTGTGCCACCCTGTGCCACCCTGCCCATTAAGTGAGATTGTGAAGAATCTAGTGTGTCTTCTTCAGCTTTGTAAGAGAAGGTGATCAGGTGCCCCCAGGTGCCATTGGGCATGGGGCTGATTGCCCTCTAGGCATATACTCCTGAGGAGAACAGGCCTTTAATCCTGGGTTCTGGGCTCAGTGCACCAGTCCTCTAGGTTGATTCTCTGCCAAGAAGATGAGGTTTCGGTTATGCCACTTCAGAAGTTACTGATGCCAAAACTTGCCTTTGGTGCCAAGCAGTACAACTGTCTTGGCATCTACTTACCAGTCTCCATCTCTGTCTAGCTCCCACTGCTGCCCCAGGATGCATCTGCCATGTCCTGTCTGATAGTTGCATGGACAATGTTTTCCATTTGTCTGGTAGGAGGCAGGGTTTTGAAAAAGAAAAAAAAAAACCATCTCTTGGGAGCCATTGATGTAACCTGCTGCCTTTCTAATCCAGTTCCAGAACCCAGGCCCTGGTCTTGAGAAGCCGCATTCACCTGACAGAGATGGTCAATAACCCAGCATTTGCAGTGATCTTCCAGCTGGAGTATGTATTTAATGCTCCTTCGGGAGTGGAAGGGAAGGTAAGAATGAGCAAAACTCCCTACAGATTCCTTCTCTGAATCATAATTTTAAATGCACAAAATAAAATACACAGGATTACAAATAAAGCCAATTATATTGGGATGTAGCTATCAACATATTTTTAAAAACTCAAGTTCATGGAGCCCAGTTGTTCATTGCTGAGGATGTGAGCGTCCTCAGGGCTGGTTTGTGGGAAGCAGCGTTTTGGAGTAGAAGAAGAATGTGATTTTGAGGCTGAGATAACTGAGATGCTTGGAATTTCAGATCCCTGGGCCTCAGGATCGTCTTTTGTAGAAGAAGGGGGCGTTGCATTAGACATCCTCTTTGTGTCCCTTCCACCTCTGAGAGCCCAGGAGCCTCTAACCTTGAATGGTTCTAGGATCCAGGCTTTTCTAATGGAGATCCTCCCACCCTCAGCCAGAGAACAAGCCTTCCAACACTGGCTTCATCTGGTCTAAACAATTCATAGCCTGGTGACTCACTCTCTGCTGATAAACTAAGTTAGTGGTTGAATGACAGATAGAGAGACAGAAGAGAGAGACAGAGAGACAGTGAGAGAGAGAGAGAGAGAGAGAGAGAGAGAGAGAGAGAGGCAGAGAGGAGAGAGAAAGAGTGAGAAAGAGTGAGAGTGTGTGTGTGTGCGTGTCTTGCTGGGCATGCCTTGAAGCATTGCCTTTGAGGGTCTAGGCCCCACTACCATGATGGGCCCCTGGATGGAGGCAAACTGTGGTCCTCAGGGTAAACATAGTGTCCTGGATACTCTTTAATGTTAGAACTATTAGCAACACAGACCACAGCCATGGTGCACAGTTCCAAAAAGTGTTTGTTCTTTCTGTTCCATCTCTGTTCCAAACACCTCCTGTGGTTCATTCTACTAGGTATCCTCTCGCTGGTTAGCATCAGAGTTTCAGCAGCTGCTCTGTGACAAGGTGGCATCACTTCCCATCTATTCAGTGGCTAGAAAAATGAAGTGAATTACAGAATGCGTGAGGCATGTTGATCAGGCTTCTGTCGTTCAGTCGTTTTTCAGTCATGTCTGACTCCTCATGACCCCATTTGGGGTTTTCTTGGAAGAAATACTAGAGTGGTTTGCCATTTCCTTCTCCAGCTCATTTTACAGTTGAGGAAACTGAGGCAAATAGGGTGAAGTGATTTGTCCAGGGTCACATAGTGAGTGTCCAAGGCCAGATTTGAACTCAGAACTTCTTGACTTCAGGCCTAGTACTCTATCCACTGTGCCCCCTAGCTGCTCCCTGATCGGGCTTCAGGATGCTTCATTTCCTCCTTCCAGTAACCTATGTGTGAGTTTCTCTCAGAGCCAAGGTGAAAGGTTTCTGGGAGACAGATGGTAGAAACATAACTTTTATTAATTTTGTAAATTTTTTGTCTTTAAAGAAAATTATCAGGCTGGAAAAGTATCTTCTGAGTTAATCTCTGACACTGCATTACTTATTCTAGGCTTTTTCAGGCACTTCATTTGCTAGAAGAGGTTTGGAATGGTAAAGAGGGGTTCACTTTGATCTTTGGAAAAAGAGATCAGACACTCCAGCTCCCCTCCCATCCCCACCCCCCCCCATGCTAGTGATACCTTCAGTGAGATTTGACTTGGCCTTGGCCCTCTAGGGTTCACATTCCCTCACCACATGAAAGGAAAAGCATGCCCTCTCAAGCACACAATACCTGAGAGACAGGCACTGTGTTCATTCTTCTCACTTAGGAGTTACATTGATTTTAATGAAACCATTCCACCTAGATTCTTCTCCTCTCTAATTATCACTGGAAATCAGGCTCAAAAGCAAATGTGACATTTTAGGTGGTTATAAAGCAAGTGACCCCTTGGGGTTGAGTCTGTGGCTTCCCAGAGAACAGAGCCCCCAAGTCAGGGGAACAGTCACAAGGGGTGAGCGGTTGAGCCACTGACTCTGCCCCCAAGGCCTGGATTAATGGATACATTCATCAGTGCTAAGTTGGCATCAGATGAGACAAAGGACCAGGCCAATGGCATGATTTGGGGCCTGGAGCTTAAGTTGGGGGTTACAGCATTTCTCCTTTTCTAGTTCTATCTTGGCTGTGTTCTCATTTACATTTAGATAACGTCCCCTTAAGAATATTTATTATAATTTACTCCGCATTATATAGTTTCTATACATAAGTGATCCATTTTTCTTCATCCTTTATTTCTTTTTAATCCTTGTTGAAATGCTTAACGCAATGGCAAGGGGTTTGGACATGCATCGCTGCCCTCATGATGTTTGGGAATCAACCTGCACGATAGTTCATACATTTTCTTTGACGTTGTGGTTTTTATCTTAACATAGACTATTGGACTCAGCTTAACTTTTGTAAAATGGACTTTCTCCAACATAATCCAGAGAGAAATGATGCCAGGGTATGAAGTTATTGTCCACACAAATTACTAGCTTTGTGGAACAATGAAAATATGTTAAATGTTCCGTTATTGGAGCCTGTGTGAAGTCTGAAAGCAGGCCAGGATGAGCAGGTTTAGATGCATGATAAAAGCAGCAGAAAATACCATTTGCCAGACTGGCTTGGGTTCATTGTCCATTCAGCTCAGTGATCGGCTCCTGGGAGGGACGCTGAAGAAGAGATGATCAGTCAACCATCGACAACCATTTATTAGATTCACTGTGCTGAGCTTGGGGCAGACAGATTAAAAACAAAAACAGCCCCTGCCATCTACAGGCTTAAGCTTTGGGAAGGAGACAACACATAAGTAAATAGGTGCATACGAGAGACAGAGTAGATGGCAGCCAGGGCTGAAGGGGAAGGAGGAAGTAGCCGGGGGGCCTGAGAACGGCCTCTCACATGAGGGGATGTGTGAGCTGAATCTCAGAGGAAGCCATGATGTCTATGAGGTGGAGTCAAGAAGGGAGAGCATGAAGACTGCCCGGTACAAAGGCATGGAAGGGAAAGATGGGGAGTATGAGGACTGCCCAGTGTAAAGGCATGGAGAGGAAAGATGGAGAGCATGAGGACCGCCCAGTGTGAAGGCATGGAGGGGACAGATGGAGCTTCAGGTGTGAAGGACAGCAGTTAAGTCCACTGCGGCTGGATGATAGGATGTGTGAAAAGGGAATAATGAGTAAGGAGGCTCTGAAGATAGGAAGGGCAGACTTCAGTTTGATCCTCGAGGTAACAAGTAAGTCCTGGAGCATTTTGAGTTGGGGATGGGTGGTGGTGTTGGTAGTGACATAGGGGAAGGACTGGAATTGGTAAAGACTTGTGGCAGGGACTTCCATAAGAAGGCTGTTGGAAAGAAGAAAGGAAGGAAACATTAAGCACCTTCGATGTGTCAGGCCCTGTTAAGTGCTTTACAAATATTGTCTCAGTTGATTCTTATGTCAGCCTCATGAGGTAGGTTCTGTTATTATCCCAGTTTAGAGAAAACTGAAGCCGACAAAGTCACACAGCTAGTGTTTGTCTGGGGTCACCTTTGAACTCAGGTCTTCCTGACTCTGGGCTTAGCCCTCTATCTACCACCTAGCTGCCTCAAATAGTAGTTCAGGTTACAGGCAATAGGGCCAAAACTAGGATGGCAGCTCTGTGAGTAGAGAATAGGGGATATATATGAAAGATGTGGAACAAGAAATTACAAGATTCACCGACCAATTGGCCATGATGAAAGGAGAATGGCACCAACATTACCAACCTGGGTGATTGGAAAGATGGTGGTGCCCTTGGAAGTAAAATGGAGATTCAGAAGAAGAATCATTTGTGAGGGAAAGATGATAAATTCTCTTTTGAACATACTGGATTTTAGCTGCCTGTGGGACACCCAGTTGGTGATACAGACTGGAGCTTAAGAGACACTAAGGCTGGGTATATCCACTTGGGAGTCATCTGCATAGAGAGGATCATTGAAGCCGTGGGAACTGATGATATCACCCAGTGAGATCGCATAAAGGGAAAGAACGAAAGGATCCAGGACAGTCTGGGGGACATTCACAAGTAGTAGGCCTAACTTGGATGACAGTCCAGTAAAGGAGACTGAGAAGGAATGGTCAGACGAGCAGGAGGAGAACATGCAATGGCCTCTATGATGTCAGCTGAGAAAGATGATATGTATTCATCCCCCAGCTAGTCTAGGGGGAATCTGTTTAAAGTCTTTTTAAGCCTGTCAGGTCTACATTCCTTCAGAGCTTTGCTTATCCTGAGCTTGTCTCTCATGGTGGAATAGAAATTAGTGCTTTGTGGTCTTAATCATCTTTGTAGTCTTTCATGACATTTCTGGTTTTCCTTTCATATGACTGATGCTGCCTAAATATTTGTGGAATTGAATTAATCAATAACCAAAATAGAAAAAAAAAAGCCAGGTAAAAAGAAAAATGCATTTCTTATTCAACCAGCCCATTTTTATAGACCTCCAAAGTGTTGGACTTTTTGAAGGTAAGGAAGTGATGGTCTAGAGTGGGAACTCTTACTCTCTTTGTGTGTGGACCCCTTTGACAGCCCCATGATCAGGACGGTGTTTTTTAAATAATTGGAAAAAATGTTAAATTTCACTTTGAGGTTAGTGTATATGAAGAATTAATTTTTATTTTTTTTATCATAGAAATTCACAGATCCACAGAAATCTAGCCATGTATTCCTTGGCAGTCTGTAGACCCCTGGTTAAGATCTCTTGGTCCAGAGGTTCTACATACAAAGTTCTTTCTTCTATCATATTTCCATAAATGAATGAAGGAAGGAAGGAAGAAAGGAAGGGAAGGAAGGAAGAAAGGAAGGAAAGGAAGGAAGGAAAGGAGGAAGGAAAGAATGAAGGGAGGGTGGGAGGAAGGAAGGAAGGAAAGAATGAAGGGAGGGTGGGAGGAAGGAAGGAAAGGAAGGAAGGAAAGGAGGAAGGAAGGAAGGAAAGGAAAGGAGAGAAGAAAGAATGAAGGGAGGGCAGGAGGAAAGAAGGAAGGAAGGAAAGGAAGGAAGGAAAGTAGGAAGGAAGGAAAGGAAAGGAGGGAGGAAAGAATGAAGGGAGGGCAGGAGGGAGGAAGGAAGGAAGGAAAGGAGGAAGGAAAGAAAGAAGGAAAGAATGAAGGGAGGGCAGGAAGGAAGGAAGGAAGCATTTTTAAAGAAGTTATTCTGTACTAGACACTATGTGAAGTTCTAGGTCTATAGATACAAAAAGAGAGAGCTCCTGCCCTCAAGGAGCTTACATCCTAATCAGGGGAGGCTGGGAAAGGGTGTTTTGGTCTATGAAAACAGAAACATAGCAAGTGGAGCCATGGCACATTCAGCTGACTTCAGATGTTCCCTTGTGATTGCTCCCTCTGGAGCCCACTGTCTCAGATCTGAGACTTGCCCTGCGTGACTTTGTGTATTCTCCTTGGGAACCCTGCAGCCATGCTATCGTGGTGGGGAGAGCTCTCTGCCTCGAGTGGTTTCCAGACCAGGGACTGTGCTTCACCTTGGCTGTCTTCCTACCATCCTTTTCTCTCCCCCTGCCGTTTTTCATTTCCTCCTCTTGGTAAAATCAGTACATTGTTATTATTATTATTATTAATGGCACTGTACTAAGTGTGTTACAGTCGTTATCTCATTTGGCTCTCAGAACAACCCTGGGAGGTAGCTGCTATTATTATCCTCATTTTACAGATGAAGAAACCAAGGCAGGTGGAGACTAAGTGACTTGCCCAGGGTCGCACAGCTAGGGAGCATCTGAGACTGGATTTGAACTCAGGTCTCCTGACTTCAGGCCCAGCACTCTATCTACTGAGTCACCTAGAGCTGCCCCTATTGCCAAATTTTTTAGAGACAACCCAGTCCCAGAGAGTCAAGAATCAAATTAGTTCTGTTCCCATTGCTTGTCTTTGAAAACCTTCTCCTTCTGAATTGGGAGGCTGGCTAGCATGCCAGAATTTGGTCTCAAAAGCATCTTGGTTCTTCCCTAAAGCTTTTTGATACTGGTGCTTGAGAGTCCTCTCTGTGTCTTTCAAGGGAGGAGTCCCAAGTCCTTGTCCTGGAAAGTGGGGTGGGGTCCCATAGGACTATAGGTCTATAGGACTATAGATTTAGAATGACAAAATACCTTTGAGATCATATTATTCAAGCCCTTCATTTTGTAGATGAGAAAACTGAGGTCCGAGGGGAGGTAATTTGTCTAAGACCACATGAGTGGTAGAGGTGGAATCTGAACCCAGGTCCTCAGACTCCAAATGCAGCATTTTTTGCACTGCACTAAACCACCTCACCAATCTCATTTCCTGACCTTTTCACATAGTGACATTTCAGACTTCTGGAGCTTCTTAGAGTTTTGCTGCCAGAGACTTAAAAATGAGTCACTGCATCTGCTTCCATAAAATAACAGGACAAGATTAGTCTTTGAGATTCCCTGAGCAGAGACCATCTCTTTACTGTAAACTGTTAGGGCTGGATGTTGGACCTCTTCTGTATGCAGTCCACCTGCCCTTGCCCTCCTTGCCCCAGCCCCGTGTTAACAACCCAGCATAGATATATACTCTGTGTTGCAGATTTAAAAAAAAAGTTGGTAAATAGTAATTTGAGAGTAGTACCTTTACAGTTTCCTGGGGTTTGGGGACTTTTCCATTAATATTCACTTTTTAAGAGTTACTCCTGTAATTTGTTTTCACCCTACCTGCATTTCAGAATGGACCTCCTCTGAGTTAGCTGTCCCTTGTAACAACAAAGATAAAGGATGAAAACAGAGAAGGTCAGCAAAATGAACCAGCATGTCCATGGAATCGGATAGTGTGTATTGCATGCCTACAGTCACCCATCCCTGTAAGAGAAAGAGGGAGGTGGATTATCTTATCTCTTCTTGGTTTTGACTCAAACCCAACCCCTAGAGTAGGGCCGGGAGGTGAGGGAGCAGACAAATATTAGACCTGGTCACCAACTAAATTTAATTTTAAAGGAACTCCTAAACATGCCTTTGTAGAACCTCAGAGTATATGCATATCTAAAAGTGTGGAACAATGTTTTAACAAATATACGTATAAGGTATAAGTGTTGGTATGTATGTCTAGACATAGAGTCAATCCTTAACCTTTGTGCATTTAACTTTTGTGACTTCAAACATTTGTGTGGTTTTATTAGTAACCTCATTTTCACTTTCATGTTGGTAACCGCACACATTCAAGGCTTTGCACGGTAGAGAAAAAAGTGAGAGGTATGATGCATGCAAGTGCGTGGAGGGCTTGGTGTCCTACTAGGCGCTTCACGGGTCTTGTTCATTCTCCTGTTGTAGATCCAAGAGCTCCCTGTGCAGATTTTCATTGTTTGCCTTTAAAATTCAAATTTTGTGTTTCAGTTATGCCCTGAAAGCATAGTGCAGATCCTTTGGGCTCTAATCTCAAGTGTGCGAATGTTAGATAGCTTTCATGCCAGGATGTCTGCATCCATTGTCAGCACGATTTTGGTGCTAATGAATCAATGATACTAGCGCAATACCCTAACCCCACCATCTGACGCTGTCAAAGGTAAGAGGCGGGTTAAAAAAAGTTTTTGTTTTAAGAATTTTATTTACTGTATTGTATTTATGGTACTGTAGATTTCATATGTTATAAAAAGTGAATATTATCTGAAATCAATGGTTTTTAATTGAAACGTTAGCACAAAAGGTCATAAAACTCTAGGGAATTACTAGTGAGCAAAAATGTTTTGGATGTTACCAATTTTATTTTGTTTACTACTTTTTGTTGGTTATTTCATAGTTACTGTGTTAGGAAAGGTGCTTATTATCAGAATTAATGTTTTGTTATAAAGAATTGCATTTAGAAAAGTGCATTTTCAGCAATCTCTAGCATAAGAGCACCATTTTTGGTGGTTGCAGGAACCTAACCTTCTATTTCTCGTAGCTTCAATGTATCAACATGTATAGTTTTGGACTTTTTTGTGATTTTCTAGGAACATTACCCCCAAGTTGGGGTAAAGCTGAGGATTAACCGTATGTATTTTGTGGAGAAAGCCTGCCATGGTGAATGGAGTACTGGACTCTGAGTCAGGAAGGCCCACTTTCATATCTGCTCCCTGACCCTAGCTGTCAGAGTGGGAGCCGATCACCTCTCCACTCGTAGATGAGATGCCTGCTGTCATGGATTTGAACACTCAGAGACCCAGGGAATTCTCCACACTGATAAATTTCTGTGTCCTTTGGGTATTTGTGTATTTTTTCCAACTGTTGTTGACATATTTGAATTAGCACAACAGACAAACCCAAACAAAGTCACAAGCATACTCCTCCATGTTGGAATTCATCATTGTGCAGGGTATCCAAGCTTTAATAGCTTGAAATTGCACTAAAATATTTGAGACACTCGGTATTTGGTGTTTTGGTTAATGTTAATTACATTGTGCCACACTTAACATCTTAGTGCAAGAATAGCTTGTTACTTTTCACAGGGAAACTACTTAACCATCTTACTTACAATAAAACACAGCAATGATGATCGTGCCCTAAGTAGCCCTTTCTTATTACTCCTGTCCAAAGGAAAATGGCTTCCCCCTTTCTAAATAAAGTCTCAGAAGGCAATAGCTTTTGTGCAGGAAGTCTAGAATTCCTCCGTTAATTGTGCAAGTCCTCAGTTAAATATAGAGATGACTTTCCTTTTTTATTTTTTCCAACCCGTTTTGAAGATAGGAATTGTAAGACTCCTTTTTAATAATTGTTCTGACCCCTGATCCTTTTCACCGTTGGAATCACAGAATCACGTTGGCAGACGTGGAAGGAAGCATTCAGGTCACCTGGCTTTTCTCCTTCATATTTCAGATGAGAAAGCTGAGCCAAAAAGGCTAAAGTGATGTCTCTAGTGTCACACAGCTAGTTAGTGGCAAAAGGAGACCTAAAATGGAGGTGTCCTTTTGTGTAGGATTTTTCCCACCTCCACCTTGTTATTTAATTTGAGAATGTTCTGAAGGTTTCTTGGACTTGATTGGTTCCACTGTTTCACATTATCTTCAGAAAAGATTCCAGAGAAAAGGTTCCATTTTGTTCCATTATAAATTAATTTGATAGTTACTTGGTGAGAATAATCCATGAATGCTTTTACATTCAATGGTATAACAAATTCACCTTCTCTCTTTGATTTCTTCTCATATTTGTTATTCTGGCTTCACTTTATTCCTTATGTAGCTTTGACCCTCTAGTTGGTTAGTTCAGCAAAGTGTTCTCCATCACTCTTGAATCCCTCGGCTCCCTGACCTTCTCGTCTCTCCACCCTGCCAACCCCCAAGCTTTGAGTCCCTCCTACTGTCTGTCTCCTCTCTTCCTACTCTTGAGCTACTGAATGGTGCCCAAGAAAAATCACAAAATGCATGCAGTCTTGGACTTAGGCCACTATAAATTTATGCTCTCTAACCCACAGGTGGATGAGAAGAAGCATAGGGTAGTCGTCAAACCACTGGCCTTGGACAGCAAAACCTCTCTTTGAATCTCAGCTTTGACACTGACTAGCTGAGCAACCATGGGCAAATCCTGTCAACTCTGAGCCTCATTTCTTGGGCGGTGGGTGGTGGGTAGTAACACTTGTACTTCCCTTGAGAGTGCTTTTGTGAGGAAAATGCATAGTAAATTGTGAAATGTTCTAGAAATAATGATGGGGTGCTTGTGCCTGGACCCTAATTCTAACAGCCTCTGCTGGGGTGCCTCTGCCTGAACTTCCTAGCTTCAGAGCATTGGCCCTAGCAGTCTCTCTCTCTAGCTAAAGGGCAGCGGACCCCAAACTTATCTCTGTAATGTCATCATCGTCATCAAGGTTTGTGCTTATTCACTAAGTAAAGGTGTTGTTTTTAACGATCATCTTCACTCTCCCCTGCTGGCTCTTTCCCCTTAGCCAATAAACATGATCATGTCTCCCCTAGTCTAACATCATACTCTTGATCCCGATATCTCTTCAAATTCTTGCCCTCTTTCTTCCTTTTATTGTCAAACTCCTACAGAGGGTGGTCCCAGCTTGTTACTTCTACTTGGTCACCACCAATCTATTAAAAAGGAAAAAAAAAAACCCATCGCTTTATTGATGCCTTTTGTCTTTATGTCGGTCATTTCATCCTTCCCCTTCTCCACGATCAACCCTCCCTGGTGACCAACAGAACGATCACCAAAACCATCCAATGCAGACACTGCTTCCGACCTTGTGCTCAGAAGGAGGGGTGTGTGTGGCCCATGGCCTGTTCTCATCACTTGACTTTCTTTGGTCCCTTTTTCACATTTATTTGTTGTAGACCTTGCGTCTGTTGTTCCAATCCCCTGCTTCTGCCTTTGGGATCTGTATTGGTTCATAGGAATCTTCCTCCATGGTAGGAGTTACTCAGGATCAAGGGGAAGCTCCTTGAAAAGGGAGCCTGGTTTGTTTTTGTCTTTGGCTTTCTCACAACAGAGGCAATGTCTTGTATCTAGCAGGTGCTTAATAAATGTTGAATCAGAGAGCCTGCTCTTAGTCTTATTGTGGCTGAATGAGTCGGTCATTTGCCATTCTTGCTTCTTGCCAGGTAGGACTTTTCATGTCAGAGACTCTCAGAACCTTGGCTTGGGAACTGAACTGGCAGACACGGGATTGTGGCAGATAAGTTCCTTTCAACAGGGGATAGTTTTGAACAATACCAAACCAGCTAAATTAGGAGGTTTGTTTCATACCCGGCAATCCAGCTCATGTTGGCAAGTCCAGACCAGAGGATTCTTGTGCAGCTGTGTTTCAGGCAACCAAGGGGAGAAGGAAGATACTCAGGGAACACTGTACAGACCAGCCTGGGGAGTTCAGGGCTGTGGAGCCCAGACTGATGCATGAAGGCATGTCAGGAAATCCAGGTGGAGCCCAACAGGGGATGCCCAGGGGAAGTCTAGTTAGTAGTCTGGCCATTAGAGAAGGATGGTAGCATGAATTATATGGAAATCTAGCAAGACAGGCAGTCAATATGTGGGAGTCACAGTGGCAGCAGAGGAATATCTTAGCAGATGGGTGGTTGGCAATAGGGAGGTCTGAATATAGGTAGCAAGACCTAGCCAAAAGGGTTGGCATACTGGCTCTTGGGAGGACTGGGGAGAGAAAGTCTGAACTCTAGGACCAGAGCAATTGGAGTATGGAGTAGGTTGCCAAGGAGGGATTTGAGCACAAGGGAAGAAGATAAATGCCTAGGAATGTAGCATAGGGTGGGAGAGATTGAGTAGAACCTGTTTGGTCACAAAGAAATGGTCAAGAGGGATCCTTGGAAACCAAAAGGAAGGGTGACTTAACTCTGCGCCATCAGAGTGTCTCTATAGGCTTCTATTCGTTTGTCTAAGGACTAGATTAGGCCTAAGACCTGGGCCAAAGCCAAGCCTGCAGGTGGGGAGGACATGGCTTCACCTGGAGGGACAGAAGGCTAGGAAATTAGGTTACTCAATACAGAGGGTTCTGAATTGACCCCAGCCAGTGGACTCGGAAGAGACAGCAGGATCCACAGACGTCTTGATGGGGATGTCAAAGCTTTGGTCCACAAAGAGACCATCAGGAAATGGCTCTCTTCATGTACTGTGGGGCACATTTCTCAACTTAGTAACTGTTCACTTGAGATGCTAAATATTTTATTATTAAACTAATCTCTGTCTTCCAAAGAGCTCTCCTTTGCTTGAAGTGCTATAAAACCTTTGGCCAGGATGAAGAATTATACATGGTTATATAACTTCCTTCACAATCACACCCTCGCTCTTTGCTCTTCTCATTTATGTGTTTAAAAAGAATTACTTCACTCCATAGGATGGAGGGCAAATATTGCCCGTCAAATGATTAAAGTGCTTTTAAATGACACCACTTAGAACATGGCCCAAATGGGCTTATTAAATCACTTTAATTATATGTTGTTAACTTTATCCACCACGTATGTTTATGGAGGAATTTAGCCCGCAGCAGTAACCAAGCGCTCCATCAGTTTAATTTGGAGACGGTCTTAACGAGAAATTGATCTACATTATGGAAAATGGTTCTCCTTCAGACTAATTTTGGGTTCCATGCCCTCTACTTGAAAATGCGAATTTGCTTTTCATAGTGATTCAGTCCAATTCGACAAGCACTTCCTAAGTGTCTAATATGTGCTTGCACTGGGGTAGACACAAAGAGCAAAAGGAAACTGCCCCTGCCCCCAAGGAGCTTACATTCTTCTGGAAGTGGGACAGCATATGCACAAATAACCGTGCAGTGTGGACAAAGCAAATCCTAAGTCGTTTTGAGTTGGTGGCTGGACTTGGAATGGGGGAAGATCCAGGAAGGAGCACGTGAGCTGAGCTTTGAAGGGATCTGGGGTTGGCAAGAGTCAGAGGGGAGGAGGGAAGGCACTCCTGGCCTGGAACACAGTCTGGGCAAGGACACATAGGAGGGAACTGGAATGTTGTATGCTGGGGGAAAGAAAGAAAGAATATATAGTCCATTGGAAGGAATAATGGGATGATTATTACAAAATAGAGATCAGAGCCAGTGGAGGGGTTTGTATTGAGTCTTGGGAGCCTCTGAGTCGTTCTGAGCAGGGGAATGGCATGGTTAGACCTGTTGCTGTTGTTCAATTGTGTTCGACTCTTTGTGACCCCGGTTTGGGGTTTTCTTGGCAAAGATACTGGACTGGTTTGCCATTTTTCCTCTAGGTCATTTTACAGATGAAGAAACTGAGGCAAACAGAGTTAAGTGACTCGCTCAGGGTCACACAGTTAAGCGAATGTCTGAGACCATATTTGGACTCTGGCAGATGAGACTTCCTGGTTCCCAGCCCAGTGCACCACCTAGCAGCCCCAGTTAGAATTGTACTTTGGGAATATAAATTCCTTAGTTGTGTGGGTGACAGATTAGAGAGGGGAAGAGATTGGGGGTAAGGGGGCCAATTAGAAGGTGTTTGTGGTAGTCCAGATCAGAGGCAATGAGCTTCTGAACTAGGGTGGTACTTGTATGAATGTTGTATTTTTTAAATCCTTAAGAAGTGCTTGCTAATTGCTTGTTTGTTAATGAATTATTTTTCCTAATTTACTCAGCAAGGTCTTGGACATTTTTTGCTCCCACCTAGCCACCTTTCAAAAGGTTATTTCATGTACTTTAGCACAGATTTTAAAACCGTTTTACTTTCGAATGACCGTACAATCCCCTCTAGTCACCAGCAATGACTTGGGGGATGGTGAATGTTTGCTTAGGTCATTCATTTCAGGGATTCAAAGGGAGCATTTATGAAGCTCCCACTATGTTACAGGCACTGAGGATGCAAAAAGAGGCAAAAGACAGTTGCTGCCCTCAGGGAGCTCACAATCTAATGGGGGCAACAGGATGCAAACACATATGTACAGAAAAGCTACATATGGTATAAAAAGAAAGCCATTAATGAGGAAGGGCACTGGAATTAGGAGGGTTTGGGAATGGTCATGTGTCAGACACTATTTGAGGTATTGGGGACACAAAGAAATGAAAGTAGTTCCTGCCTTCATGGAATTTGCATTCTTCTGGACGGGAAATTGTACACAGACAAGAAAATACAAAGTCGTTTTGGGGCCAGGTAGAGCAAATCTTGGGCAACTGGGTGATGACACGCTCGGAGTCAGGAAGACTCCTGTTCCTGAGCACAAATCTGGCCTCAGACACTTACTAGCTGTGTGACCCTGGGCAAGTCTATTCAAAGACATGGAGGCAGGAGATGGAAAATGAGTTTAAATTGGTGTCTAAATAGATTTTTGTTTTTCTGTAATGACAGATGCAATGGTGGGAATCTGTCTATCAGACTATTTTCCAAAGTAAAATAGATATGAATCAACTGAGTTTTTTGCCCAGTGGATTTAGATAAAGTCAGGGTTAGTTTCATCACTGATGTCATTGAGGACAAAGACCAGAGTTTGTGCGTGTAGTTCCCATGACTAAGCTTGATTTGTAAGCCAAATTTAATTTCTTTTAGCCTGTGTGGTATTGTTGGTTCCTAAATATAGATTCAGGTGTTGACAGTTCAATTAAAAATCAATCCACCAGCATGATTTGCTTGATTTGCATAAGTTGCAATCCAAATGTGTAGCTGTAGTTTGGTGGGATGAGAGATTTTAAGGTAAGTCCTCTTCTCTGACCCGGTGAATTTTCAGGTGTGGTGTGTTTGAGTGAAATGAATACTGGGTTGGAAACCCGAGAATCTGAGTTTCAACCCTGCTTCCGCTCTTCAGTACCAGAGTGACCTGGGTCTGACTGCTTCACTTTTCTGGACCTCCATTCTTTCATCCATGAAATCTAGAAGTATAATTAGGTGCTCTACCAATGAGAAATCAGAGAATCTCCAACATCAATCAGAGAGGGCAGGGACCTTGCAGTTCAGCTCTCTAGTTCAGCTAGAATACTGTGATTGAACTGAGGCCCAGTCAGGGCCAAACCAAGGTATCTGCAGGACTAGAACAGTGTCTGAGTCTAATCAGATGACATTTAATGGAGATCACAGGATCACAGACTCTCAGAGTTGAAAGGAGTTTCAGAATGTATTTAGTCCAGCAAAATATTCATCTTCTCCCCACAATGCACTTGATTTGGCTAGTATTCTTTAGCTTCTCTTTGAAGGTCTCCAATGAGGGAGAACTCACTACTTCCTGAAACCGACCATTCCACTTGTGAGAAGCCTGCATTCTTTTGGTAATTTCTACCAGTTGTCCAAGTTTTGCCCTTTGGGGCTAGGTGGAATAAATCTCAGGCAACTAGATGACGACAAGCTTGGAGTTAGGAAAACTTCTCTTCCTGAGTACAAATCTGGCCTCAGACACTTACTGGTTGTATAACCCTGGGCAAGTCACTTCACCCTGTTTGCCTCAGTTTCCTCATCTGTAAAATGAGCTGGAGAAGGAAATGGCAAACCGCTCCACTATCTTCATGAAGGAGATCCCAAAAGGGGCCACAAAGAGTTGGACACTACTGAAAATGACTAAACAATAAAGAACAAATCTAATCCCTCCTTGAGATGAAAGGCCTCCACAGATACTTAAAGACAGCTATCATCTTCTTAGAGTCTTCTATTTTCCAGATGAAACATTCCTAATGCCTTCAAATGTTACAGAGTAACATGACATGAATTCAAGACCCTCTTTTCACCATATTGGTTGTCCCCCTCTGGACAGTCTCCAGCTTATCAATGTGCTTCCCAAAACATGGCCTCCAGAACTGAATACAATGATCCTGACGTGGTCTGACTGAGCAGAGGACAGTGGAACTGTCACCTCCCTAGTCCTGGATGCCATCCCTCTCTTACTGCCATTTGAGATGGCATTACTACCTTTCTTGACTGATAACACCACACAGCTTACTCAAAAATCCCAATGTCTTCTCCATTAAACATCTTTTCCTTAGTTTTATTAATGGCCTTTTTTGTTTTAATGTGTATTACACGTTTTTACAATCATCTTCATTTCTAACTGCATCCCATCTCCCTCCCCTATCTAGCAATCCCCTTCTTGTAGCAAAGATTAGAAGATAAAGGAGAAAAACAGGTCAGCAAACCTTATCAGCCTTCAGCTAACTCTGACGATATATGCAATGTTCCATCCCTGTAGTCACCCACTTCTGTAAAGCGGGGGCGGGGGGAGGTGGTCCCTTTCATCTTTACACATTCCTTTGCTGAATATATGCCTTGCCATTCCTTACCCCGGAGTCATCCCTTTAAATAAAGGTTAAAAAAAGAAAGAAAAACCGAGTGGTTTCCCCAAGCCAACCGTCTCATTAAGAGTTGCTGACCGTGCCCTACCCCCGTAGTCTTGCCACCTCTTGCAGTGATAGTTAGGAGGTTCATTTTCTCAGCACTTCACAGGAGCCAGGCTTGGTCATTATACTTAAATGGAATCCAGTTTCTTTCTATTGTTTCTTTCCGATTTCCATTGTTGTTGTCATCCTCCCATCTTCCTCAGAAAAGCTCTTGTCTTGCTATCTCTTACCTGTCTTGTATTTTAATTCAACAAACATTTATTAAGCACCTGCCGTGTGGCAGTATTCTGTGATGGAACATTAAAAGGATACAAAGAAGAAATGAAATCACTTGTGGCCTCTAAGAGCTGTTTCCCCCACCTCCACGTCTTATCTCTCTAGATTCCCCCAGAGTGATAGTAGAGCCCCTTCTATAACATTCAGACACTCTGGCTCGTAGATATCCTTTCCTACTTAAGCCATTAGCTGGGAGTGAGAGTCAGCTGGTTAATCAATGGCAATTGATCTGCCACCAGTCCCTAATTGTCCCACTAAAGTGTCTGAGAGGGGAATCATTGATAATACACTAAACGTCTCTTCTTAGAGCAGTTAAAGGCAAAAGTGAGGGGAAATGGATATTTATATAACTGACATATATAACAGACAGAAGAGATTTGTATTGATTGAGAAAGCTGAAAAAAACTATAAAATGAAAAGATTAGATATTGGATTCAGCTCATTCAAAAGTTAAAACATAAGGATATATACAGAAGGCATAGAAGTTCGAGTGCCTGTTTTTTTTTTAAAGCTCATGATAAATTGCTGTTATTTAGTTAAAGGTCTTAACTTAAAATTATTCCAACAGTAGGAGAATCTTATCATCTCCACAGATATGTCTTCCTTCGAGAAATTCCAATTCAACAAGCATTTATTAAGTGCCCCCAAATGCCAGGCACTGTCCTAGGCACTGGGGATTCAGAGGCCCAAAGGAAATAGTCCTTGCCTTCAAAGAGCTTACCCTTTGCAGGGGGTATTGGTTACCCATGGGTAATCACAGTCATTTTGGGCATGGTAGGGAGGATGAGAGAGTTGGAGGGCAGAGTAGTAACAACTGGGAATATGGAGAAAGTGAGGACCTCGTTGGCACCTGTTGAGTCTTGGAGTTTGGGCTTCCTAGAAGCATGAGATGGTGACTTGGGAGAATGTCTATCTAAAGGGATGGAGGCAGGAGAGAGACTGTTATTGTTGGGCAGCAGCAAATAGGCAGTGGATTTGGAAGAAAGAGAGCTTTAAGGAAAGAGAATGATGTGCTAGGTCAGCAAAGATAAGCTGGACCTAGATCATGAAGGGCTTTGAATGCTAAGTGGAAGAGGTTGCATTTTCTTCTAGACACTGTAGAGAGCCCCTGAAGCTTGATAAACAGGAGAAAGATATGGTCACACTGGTACTCTTTGATATTACAGATATCCAGATTTATAGAACTGATAGATTATAAGGTGACTAATCATTTTACAAAATCACTGTGGGCTTAAAAAATCTCTTTTAAAAAGCTCTCCTCATGCTTAGACTGGACTGAGACACCAACTTTTCAGTCATACACATAGAGTTGTTTGTCCTTCATTCTCAAAAAGGACTAATGATATCAGCAGGGTAATGTCTTGACTTACAAGTGAATTGGTTTTCAGTGAGGCAGGGCTGTGCAAAGTCATCAGCCTCATACTCTCCTCCAGAGTCATTGGAGTCCAGTGGCAAGACATAGGTCAGGATGACTGCTGATGGCCCTGGATGCAGTGGTATGATGTGGAGAATAGCTTAGGGTACGGTTCCAGTTAAGGCCTCTAGTTATCCCAAACAGCTTTTTAACGCTCCTGTAAAATGGAGAAAAGACAACTCTTATTTGGCATTTTATAGGCAGTGAAGTTGTGGCACAAGGGGAGGAATCTGAAGTTTCCTAATTCTGTTTAGTTCTGAGGGCATCAGACTGCCCTGAAGGGACTTCCGTGCTGATTGAGTTGTTGTATTGGCTTGACAGTGACTAGGATCACATCCCACCAGAATGATCAGAATAGAGACTCTGGCAGTATTGAACATTTCCTGGCTTATACAAAATTAAATGGAAAAAGAGGATTGAGGTTGAGATCATGAATCTTTGTTGTGTACAGCTTTTTAAAAAAGTATATTTGGCCGTTCCCGAAACGATGAACAACTTTGTTTCCAGTTTTTTCCCCATGACAAAAAATGCTGACATAACATATTTTTGTGCATAAGAGTAGTTTTCCTCTTTCTTCGGTCTCTTTGGGGGATATGCCTGGTATCTTGGTGTCCAAGGGTTTGTACAATTGAGTGACTTTTTAGATATTGATCTCTTGAGTGGCTGGATCAATTCACAGCTTCACTAGCAGTGCATTAGGGTGCCTGTCCTCCCGGAGCCCTTCCAAGCTTTGTCACCATCTTTTTTTTGTCATCCGTGCCAGTTTGATGGGTGTGAGGTGGAAGCTCATGGTTGTTTTAATCCACATTTTTCATATTATTAGTGACTTGGAGCATTTTTCTGTGTGATTGTTGATAGCTTGCCTTTCTAGCAATGCCTATTCATATCCTTTGACCATTTATTGCCAGATGACTTTTGTTCTTGTATATTTGAATCAATTTCCTGTATATCTTGGATATCGGAGAAACTTGCTGCAAATATTTTTTTCATAGTTAACTGTTTCCTTTCATTTCCATTCTTCTTCTCATTGATTTTGATTGAGTAAAATCTTTTCAATTTTATGTAATGTCAGTTGGATGTCATTTTATCTCTAGTGATCGTCTCCTTTCCTTTAGTCAAGAACTCTTCCTCTGTCCAAGGTCGTGAAAGGCATCTCCTTCCATGCTGGTGATTGGTTTACGATATCCGCTTCTATAGCGATGTCTTTTTGGTGTTGGTGTTGGTGATGTTGGTCTCACTGAATTTCTGCCAGACTGTTTTCCAGTTTCCCCAGGAGCTTCTGTTGAATGACGAATCCTTATTCCAGTAGTTGGTCGGCTCTTTTTCCGCTCCTCCACCATGCCTCCTTCTTGGGGTTGGGAGTTTTAGTTTATGTAAATTAGAGTCTTTCTCTATTTTTTGTTCATCTAGGTCAGTAAGAGGAGACTAGGAGAAGCAGTTGTGGTAGTTGGAAAGTACATTAGAGTTAGAGTCAAAGACCTTGGTTAGAGTCCGATTCTGTTGCTTACTTAGATATATTACCTCAGGCAAGTCAATTAACGTCTTTTGGCATCCCTTTTCTCATCTGTAAAATGGGGACATCATTTTTGACCTCCGTACTTCATAGACTTTTTGCAATGGTCAGTTGAAATGTTGTATACGTACCAATCTTTAAGACAGAAAATGGTATATAAATGCCACATGTTTATTATTAGGTATTTGCAGTGGATCTAGGTAGAACTGTGACTGACCTGGAAGAAACTAGTTGGGGAGGAAATGTGGCCTAATAAACAGGGCAGTGGATTTTAAACATCATCACTGTTGTCGTCATGCCTTTAACATTTATTAGCTATGTGGCCGTGAGTAAGTTACTTAGCCCAGGGGAGCCTCAGTTTCCTCATCTGTAAGATGAGGATGATAATACCCGTAATACTCCACCCCCCCTTACTGGATTGTTATAAGTCTCAAATG
Organism: Trichosurus vulpecula; assembly: GCF_011100635.1. Lineage (NCBI taxonomy): Eukaryota > Metazoa > Chordata > Mammalia > Diprotodontia > Phalangeridae > Trichosurus > Trichosurus vulpecula. Next base: position 24,338,458 of record NC_050574.1, read on the forward strand.
AGAGAATGGATATTAAACTCCCTCATGAACCTTAAAGCGCCATCTGTGTCTGCCGTCTTCATCATCATCTTATTTATTATTCTCACTATTATTGTAATTCCTATTTCTGGTTCTTAGAACCGTTTGCAGACAAATCTGGCCATGGAAGAACTCACTGAACAGCTGTGTCCCTTGAGCTAGTTACCTAAGGATTACTGGCAGAGTATTCTTTTGTACAGTATGGATCTTCAGCCAAAATTCCTGTGATTTTCTGAGTCCTTTGCGGTGCCTTATTCTTGCATCCCATTCATCGGTGTCATTGTTATATTTTACCAGTAGAATCAGTAGCCACAACTGTTGCTACAGCTTCACTTTGCTGCTCTAACTAGCTAGACAGCTGTTACAAAATGCTTTCCTTTCCTGTAGATACAGCACTAGTAGAATAGGATGTTGGCTGTCTTCTGCAGGAGTGGTGATGTTCCATCCTTCCAATCCTTGCCTTCCTTGAGACCAAGAGCATCCAGAGGAGCGGTGACCAGCAGTGGTTATAGGAGCAGTCTGCAGCCTTGGAATAGAATGGAGCAGTCTGGGTCTTGGAGGGACCAAACATGTGACAGTGGCCTCACCAGCCAAATACCCAAGCCAGTGGAGCCTGCTGCTTTTTTAAAAAATGGTGTTCAGTTTACTTTTTCAAAATTGATTATTTGTTTTTAACATGCTTTTTTTTTAATGTTAAGTTCTAAATTCTCTCCCTCCCACCCACTGAGAAGGCAAGCAATATGATATGAATTATACATGTGAAATCATGCAAAACATATTTCCATATTAGCCATATTAAAAAAGGAAAAGAAAAGAAAATTGTACCGTGATTTGCACTGAGAGTTCATTAGTTCTCTCTCTGGAGGTGAATAGCATTTTTTCCTCATGAGTCCTTATTGATCAGAGTAGCCAAGACTTTCACAATTGGTCATCTTTACAATTTTGCTGTTACTGTGCACAGTGATCTCCTGGCCCTTCTCACTTCACTTTTCATCAGTTCATATAGGTCTTGCTATGTTTTTCTGAAATCACCCTCCTTAACGTTTCATTTAGCACAGTAGTATTCCATCATCATCATAAGCCACAATTTGGTCAGCTCAGCCATTCCCCAATTGATGGGTATCCCCTCAATTTCCAATTCTTTGCCCCCAGAAAAAAGAGCTACTATAAATATTTTTGTACATATATGTCCTTTTCCTTTTTCTTTGATCTCTTTGGGTTACAGGCCTAGTAATGATATTTTGGATCAAAGTGGTTGGATCCAGAATGGTTGGATCAGTTCACTACTCTGCCAGCAATTCATTAATGTGCTTATTTTAGCATTTGTCATTTTGGATGTGTGAAGTGGTACCTCACAGTAATTTTAATCTGCCTTTCTCTAATAAATAGTGATTTAGAGCATTTTTTCATGACTATAGATAGCTTTAATTTCTTCTTCAGAAAACTGCCTGTTTATATCCTTTGACCATTTATCAATTGGGTAATGGCTCTTATTTTTATAAATTTGACTCAGTTCTATACCCAGTATATATTTGAGAAATTTATGAGGTCTTTATCAGAGAAACTTGCTGTAAATTTTTTTAATATTACTTCATTTTCTGTGGTACCTTTTAGCATAATGTAGTTTCCCTGATTGTCTCTTACTTAGGTCTATTTTTGCTTTTGCTTTATCATGATCGTGATTGCTAGCCCTGCCTTTTTTACTTCAGCTAAAGCATATTAGATTCTACTCCAGTTCTTTAACCCTGTGTGTGTCTTTCTGTCCCAAGTGTGTCTCTTGCAAACAACACATTGTTGGGTTCTGGTTTCCAATCCATTCTGCTCTCCGCTTCTGTTTTATGGGTTAGCTCATCCCATTCACCTTCACAGTCACTTATGATTCCTGTGTATTTCCCTCCATCCCATTTTCTTCTGTTTCTTCGTCTCTCTTTTTTTATCCTCTTCCTCCTCGAAAGTATATTTTGCTTCTGATCACTGCCTCTCTCAATCTACCCTCTTCTTTATCATCTGCCCTCCCCTTTATCACCTTCCCCCTTTTTCTTAACCCTTTCTCTCCTATTTCCCTATTGAGTAAGTAACATTTCTATACACAAATGAGTGTGTATATAGTTTCTTCTCATTTTGAACCAATTCCAATGAGAGTGAGGTTCAAGCATTTCCTGCCACCCCCACCCCACCCATTTCCCCCTCCATTGTAAAAGCTTTTCTTCATGTGCCTCTTTTATGTGAGAAAATTTCCCAGATTCTACCTCTCCCTTCCCCCTTCTCCCAGTGCATCCCTCTTTCTCACTCCTTCATTTGTTTTTGGAGATCATTCCAACATAATCAGTTCACACCGATGTCCTCCTTTGAACTGCCATAATAATGATAAAGTCTTAGGAGTTACATATGTCATCTTTACATATGGAAATATAACTTTATTGAGTTTAACTTTATTGAGTCTCTTATTTGAGTCTCTTTCATATTTACCTTTGTATGCTTCTCTTGAGTCTTGTGTCTGAATGTTAAATTTTCTATTTGGCCCTGGTCTTTTTATTAGGAATGCTTGAAAGCCTTCTCTTTATTATTAAATATCCATTTTTTCTCCTGAAGGATTACACTCAGTTTTGCTGGATAGATTATTCTTGGTTGTAATCTTAGCTTTTGTTTTCCAGAATATCATATTCCAAGTTCTCTGCTTCTTTCATGTGGAAGCTGCTAAATCTTTTGCTGTCCTGATTGTGGCTTCATGATATTTGAATTGTTTCTTTCTGTCTGCTTGAAGTATTTTCTCTTTGACCTGGGAGCTCTGGAATTTGGCTATAATATTCCTGGGAGTTTTCATTTTAGGATCTCTTTTGGGAGGTGATCAGTGGATTCTTTCAATTTCTGTTTTACCCTCTGGATCTAAAATGTTAGAACAGTTTTACTCAATAATTTCTTGAAGTATGAGGTCTAGCCTCTTTCTTTCAGGGTAGTCAAATTTTAATTCTTAAATTATTTCTCCTTGATCTCTTTTTCAGGTCAGTTGGTTTTCTGATGAGATAGTTAACAGTTTCTTCTGTTTTTTCATTTTTTGACATTGTTTTATTGTTTCTTGATGTCTCATGGAGTCATTAGCTTCCATTTGCCCAATTCTAATTTTTTTTTTTAGTGATAAAGACACACTTTATTTTGTAAAAATTACACAAACAATAAAACTTTTTTTTAATGTATAAAGCATCAAGGCTGCCAAGCTATCTAGACCTTAAATGGGGAATATTAGTTTGTAAGGAGTTCAAGATTTCTCAAAAAGGGACAGAGAAACCAAGAGCTGACTCAGGTACCTGGTGCAGCATTACAATCAATCCAGTTTCCCAGGGTTCTTAGCACCTGAGTTAGAGCCAGTCTGCTCATGTTGGTCCCAAATAATAGGCAAGGATACATTCATAGGCCAAGCCTCAACAAAACAAATTGAGACATTTTGTAGTTTAAGGAAACAGGTCAAGCCAACTGTTTGGTTTAGAAACAAGCCTCAATGACGTTATAAACAAACAAGCCTGGCTTGAAATTTTATTTATGGTCCTTATCCTGCTGCCAGCCACACTCCAAGTATCAGCTTCCCTCCTCAAATACTTAACAAAATCTCTTTTCCCCCAGGGGACCTTTGATAGGCATTCAGTGATATCCCATCCCAAGCGAAACCCCATTCACAGGACAGATTCTGAAGACTGGAGTCTTAGATCCCAGTAACCCTATTCCTAGTTACAACTCCCCCAAAGAAGCCTGAAACACCCATGCTGGTATGGGTGATGACTTGAGGGAGCTAGAAGGGACTTGGGGGGGTCCATGAGAATAAAATGTTGAGATAAGCCAAGAAAGGATCTCCAAGGTAGGGATGGGAATAGAACATGAACTTCTGATTCCCAGTCTATGTTGTTATCCGTTCTAGTCCTCCATTCCCCAAAGACATTAGTCATTTGCTAACCAGCTTCCTCCACTCTTTTTCAGCTAAATAGATTATAATCAGGTGACCATCCCTGTTGTTTATGCACATACACCATCATTACACACACCCCTCATACATAATAACAGGTGTGTTCCTACATGTGGATTTTAATAAGTCAAATGATAACCTGTGATCATTTCAGAAATATTTTATTATCATTCAACTGATTGTGGCTCCCCAGTACTTCTGCAAGTTTAGCCACAACCACACTGTCAAGTTGTAGTTAAGGATGAAGAAGCAAACAAATACCCTAGACAGAAGCTGCCCTTTTTAACAAACCCAGAAAATATTTTTGTAAACTTAATTATCATGCATCAGCCCAAATGTAACTATAGGATACATTTGGATTGGGGGTTATCTAAAAGGGAAACAGTTTGGGACTTCTGACACTCAGATCTGCTTGGGACCCACTTGGATACCAAAGAGTTTCACCTAAAGTGAAATGAACCCTGTGAACTGGCAGATAAGTGTGCCTGGAAATTGGTAGAGCTCCAGGTCCTTTCTCCTCAACAGGTATTTTTACTTCCATCTTATAGATGGAGAAATAAAAGTTTAGGTTTTGCCTAAAGGTAGCTGAGTACTCCTTTGCCAAGGGTGCTAAACCCAGGCCTAGAACCCAAGTATCCTGATTCCTAGATGAGTGTACTTTTCACTACCTCCCTGCTGTGTCCACATGTAATCTCTCACATAACACAAAGACTTCCAGGGTATGGCAGCATCTAGTACTCCTCTAGTGTTCCTGGGAACCCAGTTAGCCAAGAATGGTCCAGGCCTCCCAACCATCTGGCGCCAGACAGGCCCACCAAGGGGAAAAGCAGCCCCTGCTTCCTGCTCCTCCACTTTGCCCATGATTCCCCAGATCTCACTCTTAAGTCAGAAGCAGGACCCAGTTGTCCAGGTCACCAGGATGCACTTCACTGGCAACCCCCATTGACTGAAGGACTCAGAAGTTCAGACTGAGCAGGGCCTCTGAGAAGCTGGTTGAGGTCCCTATTAGAGGGGTTCCGCTGTAGGATGAAGTCCACCTTATGGTCCTGTCCCCAAAACACCTTCAGCAGCTTGTGCTGGAGCTCTCAGTCTCTCTCGCCCTTAGTAAGCCACTAATTCCCTCATCTTCCTCCTTTTGCTCCGGCTGCTTTGGCTGAATTTCAGATTCTGTCAGGCCTCTGGTGTGAGGTTGAGGCTGAGATCGAGGTCGAGGTAGAGGTTGAGGGTGGGCTCCGGATCGAACCTGGGATCAGGCCCTGGAGCTGGGTCGGGAAGGTTGGCTATGGGGAGGCCCTCGGCGACCAGTTGAGCGACCTTTCGAAGCCTGCGGCCCATTTGGTTTCTTGAGGAACTCATCCAGGGTGGGGCCCTCATGCCCCAGTGGATTATCTGGGACCATGAAGATGTTCCCCACAAAAGTGCAAGGCAGCAGCCGCTCTCTGATGATTTCTGCCCATTTCACAGATTCCTCTGACAAGTCTCGGAACTGGTCATTAGAAACGATGATGCCATCAGTTTCTTCTGCCAGCTTCACCATGAACCTGTCATCATAGGAGGTAATCCTCTTCCCTTCCACAATTCGAGAGGGGGTGACAGAGAGCAGGCAGAGGGACTGTAGTTTAGTCAGGAAATGACGTTCTTTCACCTTGGCATCCTTCCTAAGGCACCACTGAGGCACAAAGACAGTGATGTCCCAGTGCCCCTGATCCCAGAAATACTGCACGGCTAAGGCTATGCCCCGGCAGGAGAAGAAATGCTGGAGGCCATAGATCATAGCTATATTGCTGCCATTGATGATAACATGTCGAAGACCTGTTGCACCAGGCACATTAGTGAGGTTCAAAGAAAACGGGGTCTTCAGGGCCTCCAGAAAGCACTGGGTTTTGGTCACCTCAGAGCTGCCACCAGTGGTGCCACCTAAGCTTCCCTTTGGAGGCTCCTGCCCCTCAAGTCCCGCTGAATGCGCATTCCCAGGCTTTGGAGAAAGAAGCCATGTGGACTGAGCCCCAGGTAGAAGGTTGGGCCCTATTGGTGGGGAGGATTCTCCATTGTTGAGCTGAAGGAGGGCATTAGGGGGCCCCTCCACTGCCGGTCACACACCACTGCCTGACAATGGCCACAGTAACCAGCTGCAGCCTGATTCACCCCCAGGAGGAAGTCAGCCTTGACAGAGTGTGGGCTTGGGAAGTGATCTTGGCTCTGGGGACCTTCTCCTTGGGATACGTCACCAGGTAGCTCCTCTCTTTTTAAGCCTTTTCCTTCCAGATCCTGTACTCTGTCCTGGTTCTCCTCCCTATTACGTCTCCCTTTCCCACAATCCCCCTGCCCAAAGTGCCCATCTCTGCCCCAGTCTCTCCCCATAGTCAAGCCATCCCCATTCCAATCTTTCTCCCCAAGGAACCCATCCTTCCCCCAGTTCCTTTCCCTAGATGGACAATTTCTGTCCTCAGGGATCCCCTCCGTCCCGCAGTTCCTCTGCCCAGGTAATCCCTCCCTGGGACTCTCTAGTCTCTCCAAGTTTCTTTGCCCAGAGAGATTATGTGTATGCTGGTCCTGTTCCCTGATCAGTTCTCCAATCCTCCCGGAATCCTCCTTTCCCACAGACCATAGTCTTTCCCAGTCTTTCTCTCCAGGATCAGAAGGCAGACACTCTTCCCTAGCATAAACCCCTTCCCTAATACCTTCCTGGTCAACAGACCTTGTGCCCAATGAGACAGTGTCATCCTCCCTGACTTCTCTGCCCTCACTCAGAGTCCTTCTGATGGGGTCCTCCCAACCACCATTCCCAAACAGAACTGGGCTCCTCTCTTGTCCTAGAGGAGGTTCTGGCAGCCCTTGCTCCCCACCTGCCTCTTCTGCCAAGTTTAACAGCCACTCCTGGACAGACACCGGCAAACCCAGGAGAGCCCTGGATTGTTCATCCCCATAGCTTCCAACCAGGGCCTTGAAGGCCTGAGTCACTTGTTTCCTGGCACTCTTGGACTGTGGCCTCTGGAGACCATCTTGCCTCAGTCGCCCTAACAGATCTTCCATCCTGCTCTGGGCCATGACAAAGGCTTCAATCAGGCCCCCCAATAACAGAGAGCCTGGGGCTTTGGGCACCATGTGAGCTGAGGTACCCCAACACAGGCAATCTAGGAAGCGACCCCCAGCTCCAAAGAAGACACAGTGCAGGGCTGCAGGATAGGTGACTTCCTCCCACACTTCTGGGTTACAAAGGCCTTTCAGGTACTCCTTGGCTCTGCCTACATTCTTTTGGGGTGCCTCCAGCTGCAGCCAGATGTGGGGCCTCCCCGGGCAGGTCTTCTCAAGGACACTCAGCAGCACCCTGAAGATACGTTCCACTTGAGGCCACTGTTTAAGCACCATATCCTCCGCATCGGCCGGCACCGAGAAACGGTCCGTGGTCCCAGGAGTGGCCCCCGAGGGGAGCATGGTTGCGAAGCCAGCCCTAGATCTTATTCCCAGGGATCTTGGTGATCTACAGCTTGTGAACCTGAAGCTCCTGCCTTGGAGGTAGAGGGGGAAGGTAGAGCAGGTCTCTAGTTCAATTGGACCCTTCCACACCACAGACTTCTCCCAATTCTAATTTTTAACGAATTATTTTCTTCAGTGAGATTTTGTGCTGCTTTTTCCATTTGGCCAATTCTGCTTTTTAAGCTGTTCTCTTTGGGATTTTCAAGTTTCTTTTTACCATTTGATCAGTTCTTTAACTGATCTTTTTTTTAAAGTGTTATTTTGTGCCTCTTTTACTGAGCTGTTAATTCTCTTTTCATAATTTTCACAGTTTTTCTTTTCATAATTTTCTTGTATCACTTTTATTTTTTTCCCCAATTTTCCCTCTACCATTCTTAGCTTTTTCTTTAACTCTTCCAGGAAATTTTGTTGGGTTTGGTCCTATTAGCATTTTTTTGAGTCTTTTTTTTTGTAGCTGTTTTCACATTGTTGTCTTCTTCTGAGTTTATGTCTTGGTCTTCCGTGCTACCAAAGGAGCTTTTTATGGTCAAATTCTATTTTTGTTGTTTGCGCATTTTTCCAGCCAAATTTTTGACTTTGAACTTTATGTTGAAATTGGGCTCTGCTCACCTGGGGGTGGGGAGACACTATTCCAAGCCTCAGGCTTTTCTGCACTGCTGTTTTTAGACCTCTTTCTGGGGGTCTGCAAGGTTTTGGTGCTTTCGAGGGGGATGTGATTTGGGGAGAGGTGTGGTCACTGCTCTCCTGGTCTGGGCCCTGATCTTTACTCAGAGAGGGCCCTTGGTCACCTGCAGCCACAAATGCCAGGGCTTCTCTTTGCTTTGGAATTATGACCAGGGCTTCTGTTCCCTTTTGACCAACTGCCAGCACTCTTCTCTGCCCTGAGACTGCAACCCAGAACTGCGAATGGGCAATAAATAGATTTGCCTCTTAGCACCCAGCGCTGGCAGAAGGTCTTGTGTAATCTCTTTGTGACCAGTTGGCCAACCCCTTTGCCATATCTGGGCTGAGAACTCTCAGAGATGCTGCTGCTACTGTAGCCGTTGTTCCTACGGCCACGCGTGTGGACTCAGGACAGGCCTCCACCCTGATGCCGCAGACTTCTCTTGCTGGCCTCTTAAATTTTCTTAGGCCGGGAAAATGTCTCACCCCAACCTTTTGTTGGCTCTGCTGCTCCAAAATTTGATTGGAGGAATTATTTTACAGTTGTTTGGAGGGAAATGTTGGGAGAGTTCAGCTGGGTGGTTGCCCTTAAGCTACCACCTTGGTTCCCTGGAGTCCATTGCTTTTGACTGTGCCTTTGCACAAGTGGCTTCTCCCATCTGGCAGGGGCTGGCCTCTCATCGTGGCCTCTTCAGAGCCTTGTTTTCCTTCAGAGAAAGCTTCAGGGCCACCTCCTGAGGGATAACTGACTAGGTATTAGCGCTTCTCTATCACTTAGCATTGAATTCCTTGTGCAGCTACTGCATTCCTGCTCCCCACCCCCACCCCAATGGAACACAAGCTTCTGGAGGAAAGGGACTGTTTTATTTTGGCCTCTCTATTCCTAATGCTGATCAGAGTCCCTGGTGCATGGTAAGGGCTTAATTACATTTGTAGAACTGAGTTGAATCTCTAGAAACTAACAAAGAGGGAACAGGTCATTGGCCTGCTTCATTCACTTTGTTTTCTTCAAGTTCACAAGGTTCTAGATCTGGAAGACAGCTTCGAAGACAGATGTGGGAACAGAAACCTCTGGATCGGTTTCCTTTCAGGCACCCTTGTCATTTGTCCAGTGTGCCCAAGTGCCCTGTTTCTGTTCACAGGCACTGCCCCTTGAAACCACTGCGCCATGGAGCTGAGGCCTAGGGCTTTTACATTCAGGCTTCAGCTCTTGGGGGTCTCCAGTGTGCAGCTATTAGAGTTTCACGGTGCTTTATTTAGGTTATTCGGGAATACTGTCTTGGAGGAAATGCCCCAACACTGGGTCTGCCAGTCTGGCATCATGATCACTAAATCCTGGTTGGGCCTTTAGGAGAAAAGTAGCTTTCATGGGCCATGCCAGTGTACCTTGAACCCACCAGAAGGAACCTCTAACATCTATCAATCATGGCTTTGGTTTGAACCCAGTTAATCTCCATAGTCCCTTCATATACAATGGTAAATCCCAAAGCTGACTGCTGAGCTGAATGAGGGATGTCAAGGAATGAGGAAAACCCACAGATTGGTTTTAAACTGACATCTCTGTTACAAATGAATTAAAGTGGTAGCTTGAAAACACTTTCAGATTTAAGCCCTTCAGCCATATTCTTCAAGATTTATTTCTCTTCTTAATGTGGTATCTGTTTTATCTTCTACGCTTGTTTTTTCTGTGTTGTGTGTACTGTCCTTTGGTCAGCTGGCCTGTGATAGGGAATGCAAACAGGAAAGGATAAAGAGGATTTGTTCTTCAAGATTGTATATTAAAGGCTGGTTTGTACTCATGCAGAGCTGTAACGAGGGCAGGATGATGGGGGCTTTGTCCAAGGATGCCAAACTTTAGAGTGTGCTGGTGGTGTGTGCTGGTGGCACTTGCAGTCAGGCAGTGTAGAAATAAGCACCTAGTTAGCAAGAATTGTTAAATAGGAAGAAACTGGATGGAGCTTCCTTTGTGACATGCCACTGGCCCCCCTACCCAATGCCTGTAACCAAATGAGCTTCTCTAAGCTGAGTCCACTCTGCTCCCCACTCCCTTCTCCCGGCATAATAGCACCCAGCCTGGGGTTACTATTCCCCACTTCCCTCCCACCCCTCGACTGAATTTGAAGGCAAAGTTCATGCTTGCTCTAGGTGCCTTTTGGACTTTGCACTTTGGGCACAAGTCTCTAGGAAGAGAGGATCATAGGTTTGGAGCTGAAAGAGACCTCAAAGACCGTCCAGTCCAACCAGGGTCATTACCAGTCATCCTGACCTATATGTGGCCACGGGAGTCCAATGACTCTGGAGGAGAGAGTGGGGCTGATGGCTCTGCACAGCTCTGCCTCACTTAAATCCAATTCACTTGCCAGTCAAGATATCACCCTGCTGATATCATTGACCTTCTTTAAGAACAAAGGATGAGCAACAACAGTCCAACCCTCTTCCTTTATAAATGACCAACCTGAGGTTGTTAAGTGACTTTCCCAAGGTCTCGCAGGAAGTAAGCAGCAGAGCCAGAATTTGAACCCAGAGCCATTGTACCATACTAGTTATGACCCCAAGTCCATGTGGCCTACTCTTTCATGGAGAAAAGCGTGTGTCAGAAAAATGGCTCCATGGCCATGGACTTGCCATCCCGCACACTCCTTTCTGCCCCTGAAAGGCCCTTAGTGATCGATACCTCTTCGTTACTGAATGTAGAGTTGTTGTCTCAGAAAGTGGTCTCCTAGCATTCCAGTAAATCCTACATACTTCCTCCCTTCCCCAATTGATTCCAGGGTCTCTAGGCAATAAGACAGGCCTTCTCAGCTTTGAAAGCCCTTCACAGCCCAGCCTCAGCCTTTCTTTCCAGGCTCCTTTGCACTGGCTGTACCCACTACACCCGGACGATCCTCCCTCCTCCTCTCTGTCTTGTACAATAGAACAGTGTCTTCGTCATGAAGCCTTTCCTGATCTCCCCAGATGTGGTGCCCACCCCTCCAAGCTGCTTTATGTTTAACGTCTTTCTTTGTATATATTGGTGTTTGCTTCAGTCGTGTCCGACTCTCCATGACCCCATTTTGGGGTTTTCTTGGTAGATACTGGAGTGGTTTGCCATTTCCTTCTCCAGCTCATTTTACAGATTAGGAAACTGAGGCAAACAGGGTGAAGTGATTTTGCCCAGGGTCACATGACTACTAAGTATCTGAGGCTGGATTTAAACTCAGATCCTCCCGGCCCTCTGTGCACTATTGTGCCACCTAGCAGTCCTATGTATTGGTATTCATTTTATGTATACTAAGAGGAATTTGTCTTCTCCTTAGAATGCAAACTCCTTGGCATTAGTGATGGTTTCACTCATCGTATTTGTATCCCCATTGCCCAGCGCCGTGTTTGGAACATAGTAGGTGCTTGCTGATGGATGGACATGAGTCTTATCAAGCGCTTTCCAGACACGTGAAAGACACTCATGTCAAACAAGCGACACGAAGTTTGAATGAATGGGAATTGGATTAGAAGGCGCGAGACCTGAGTTCTCCTCGATGCCGTCACTAGTTCTTTGTGACCGTGAGTGAGTGCTTCCCCTTTGGTCATGTTTCCTTAATGAATGCTGCACAGTGTGGGGCTTGAATGTACCCAGTGCCTCGGTGTGTCTGTCATCTCTTTCAATTCAGTGTAGTAAAGATTTATTAGGAGTATGAGTTTCTGCCTTCACTTTCTACTGGGAGGGTGCACCATACGTACAAATAAGCATGGTCTGAAGAAAATCGGGAAGGAAGACCCTGCTATAGCAGACAGCTGGGGGGATCTGGGAAGCCATCACATAGGAAGGGAGCCATGAGGCGTGATCAGGATACTGAGGAGCACAGGGGAGGGGGGAGGGCATTACTGGCATGGGTGGCAGTTTAGGAGAATGCTGGGAGGTGGGAGATGGAATAGATTGGGATTAGAGAATAGATCCAATTTGGTGGAAATATAAAGTACATGAAAGGGAATAGTGTGAAATAAGGGAAAGCATGTGGGGACTAGATTGAAAAGGATCTTAAGTACCAGGCTAGGAGTTTGTATTTTGTCCTAGAGGCAATGGAGTGAGGGAACCCCTGAAGATTTTTGAGTGGGAGAGCAGACCTGTTTCTTAAGAAGATTCTTTTGGGGCAGCTAGGTGGTGCAGTGAGTAGAGCACTGGCCCTGGATTCAGGAGGACCTGAGTTCAAATCTGGCCTCAGACACTTGACACATTCACTAGCTGTGTGACCTTGGGCAAGTCACTTAACCCCAATTGCCCTGCCTTCCCCCCTCCAAAAATTAAAAAAAAAGAAGATTCTTTTGGTATGCATATGGAGGGTCCTTCCGAGTGGAGACTGACTAGGAGCAGAGAGACCAATTAGGAGGCTGCCATCCAGGCAAGAGTTGATGAGAAGCTGTACTAGGGTGGTCACTGTGTGAGTGGATAAATGTTATGGTGGTAGAATTGATAAGGTTTGGTACCTGATTAAATATGGCTTGGGGGAGGGATAGTGCAGGAAGAGGTGATGAAGGAGAGGAAAGAGTTAAGTATGATCAAGTTTACTAATCTGACTAGCTAAAAGTGGGGTGCTCTCCTCAGTGGAAGTCTTGTCAACGTGTGTATATCACATCTGCTGGTCCAGACCTGCCCGTGCCTTCTCATACTGGCTGATGCTCATCCGCAGCCTCCCATGAGGCTTCCACACATATCTACCCAATATTTTGGAGTCCTTCCTCCAGGTCTTTGAACATTCTGTGGTTACCAGGGACGGATGGATGCTGGGTGTGAACAGGTTGTAACATCTCACCAACCATGGTGTGTACAAGAAGTGACTTTTGAGGTATCCTCTTGAAAACACCGGCCTGGACAAGGAGCTGGGCCAGCCAGGTGGTGAGATGGGGGATAGCATTTCATGTCCTGCCTTTTCTCTGTTTCCTTGCCAGGGGGGCTCCGTTACGTCTTTGTCTAACATGGCCTACATGCACGTAGTTCGATGGGCAGTTTGGAACCCCCTGATGGAAGGCTGTTCTGAGAAGGTAGTGACCTTACCGCTTCGAGGAGGAACTCAGCTCAACCCTGCCCACTGCTTGGTGTACAAGATTCCTTCAACCAGCATGAGCTCTGAGGAGGTAAGACCACTCCCTTGTCTTCTCTTTCCAGTGAATTTGGCCCATCCTGTGCTGTTACAGCTGCTGCCCTACTAATGCATACATAGTGACTGGAAATAGCCCTGCCAGTCATGCTGAGCCTGTTTCAGCCATGCTTCATATGCAGAATTTTTCCATGACAAGGATTTATATATTTTTTAAATTACAAAGTGATATTCACTTTGTAATAAATGTTTGCTGAGTAGTTGAATTAAATCCAGTCCTCTACTCACTGAAGTTAATTAATTTAATGACATAATGCCTTTTGTCATTCCCATTTATATTAGTCTCTTGGGGAACTCTCAGTGCCCTCAACTCTTGAATGAATGCATTCTGTAAAGGAACCAACATGTGCCAATTAAAAAAAAAGATTTCTTAAAGCATTTAATTCATGGGAAAAAGTTGGGCATATGTTTGGTGTCTTTTTGGAGGCAGTCTGGTGTCAGGGAACATCCTGGTTGTGTAGAGATGAACACTGAGCCGGAAGGGACTGCAATGGTCATCTGATCATCCCTGTTTAGGAGCATAGATTTAGAGAGAGACAGAGGTGGCCTAGAAGCCCTCTGGTCTGACCCTCTCGTTTTGCAGATCAGGAAAAAAGGGCCACTTACCCCAGACCATAGAGGAAGCAACTGCCAGTGCTGGCCTCTCAGTCCTCGCACCAAATAGAGCAGTCTTTCTGGTGCATGATGCTGCCTCTCAGGAATCACCAACCTTTGTTTTAGTTCAAACTCTGCCACTAATTACCTGTGGCCTGATGTGAGTCATTTCATCTTTCTAGGCCTCAGTTGTCATATTGATAAAATTTCTATATTTTGATAACGTGATTCATTTTTTTAAATTGTTAGGTATTTCCATTGAGATTCTTATTTTTCTAAAATATGTCCAGGCTCTTTCTAGAGTCCTCACATGAACCTTTTACCATTACTATTTACCATTTTTGTAAGATGGGAAAGAAGTTTTGTTGACTTGTTGACTGACTGTTATAGCAGTGGTTCATCTAAACTTGGACTCCGGAGACAGTGTCATTTTTGGAGACAAAGACCATTCTTGATGGGCTGAGGTGATAGCACTGGGAGACCAGCCAGTGTCATCCATCAGTCTCATCACAAGACCTTTCCTTCCCTGTGGAACTGAATTTGGCTGCATCCCCACAAGGCCTCATTTGTCCTCTCTCTATAGGAGATTGCTATCAGAGACGCCTAACCTTGAGACTGAGGGTGCAGAAGAGGTTGTTGAGGAGGCCATCATTTGTTCTACTCAGTTTTAAGCCTCCCATGATGCTGTTCCTCACCTCTCACCCTTTAGATGTGTTGTCTGTTCTGGGGAGGAGTAACATTGAAGGTTCTGATATCTTTAAAGAGCCATCTGTGCTCCCCTTTATATTGCAGTCAGAATCTCCAAGATTCACACTATGAGCCCCAATGCTGGACAAATGCCATTAGCTAAAATTACTCACCAGCTTTACTTACTGTTGGACACAATGGGAGGTGAAAAACCTCTTGCTAGGGTCTTATTCTCTAGAAGTTGGTGACTTTGATGGGTACAATTCCTGAACCAATCAATCAGTCAGCATTTATTAAGCACCTACTATGTGCCAGGCACTGTGCTAAGATACAAAAAGAGACAACAGACAGTCTCTGCCCTCAAGGAGCTTATAGTCTAATGGAGAGACAATATGCAAACAAATATATACAAAGCAAGCTGTATCTAGGATATGAGGGAAGGTGCTGAAATGAAGAGGGGGTAGGGAAGGCTTCCTGGAGAAGCTGGGCTTTTAGTTGGGACTTCAAAGAAGCCAGGGAGGTCGGTAGTCAAAGCGGAGGAGGAAGAGAGTCCCAGACATGGAGGGCAGCCAGAGAAAATGCCTGGAGCCAGGAGACAGAGTGTCTTATTTGTAGGACAGCCAGGAAGCCAGTGACACTGGATTGAAGACTACATGTTGGGGAATAAGATGTGAGGAGACTGGAAAGGTAGGAAGGGGCTAGGTTAGGAAGGGAATTGAATGTTAGGGCGTTTTATATTTGCTCCTGGAAGTAATAGGAAGTTACTGAATTAAGTAATTAGCTTCTGTCCATTTTTTATCTTGTTCACAAATTTAAATAGACTAAGACTGATTTTGGGAGCAGCTTGTTGGCGCCATGGTGCATACAGCGCCAGGCCTGCCATCAGGAAGACTCATCTTCTTCCTGAGTTCAAATCTGACCTCAGGCACTTACTAGCTGTGCGACCTTAGGCAAGTCACTTCATCTATTTGCCTCAGTTTCCTCATCTATAAAATGAGCTGAAGAAGGAAATGGAAACCACACCACTATGTCTGCTAAGAACATCCTAAATGGGATCATGGAGAGTTGAACACGATAGCAATGATTGAACCACAAAGACTGATGGTTGAAAGATATGTTATGAGGCCATTTTATACTGAAGAGCTTTTTCTTAAAATTAATTTTTGTATACAGAATTCCAGCAGCTTAGAAGATCTGCATCTATGTAGCAGGATACTCAGAAGAATTTGTGGATTCGACCCAAAGGGGGTAGTCCATATACATATTTTCCAACATTTTTCTATTCCATTCATTTGTGAGACTAATTTCAAGACATTGTAGTAAAGGTTTGAGGCTAAAGGTATCTTCTCTTTGTACCTGGATGTAGTTGTTTTCTAGGGATTTTAGGGTAACACATGTCCTTCTCCTTCTTGGAAAAGAAAAATATATTATAAAAAGTATTTTTTTTAATGAAAGTATCATAGGAAGCAGATATGCAAGATAGGACAGAAATTGTCTCAATATTTTGTGCTGAGCAAAAGTGAGGAACATTAAAGAGGGTATCCATGCCTTTTTTTTTTTTTGATGAGAACTTATTTCAAGTATTGTTCATTTCAGGTTAAGCAAGTTGAGTTGGGCACCATCCAATTCCAGTTCTCACTCAGCTCAGAAAAACACTTGGGAACCTCTCTCGAGCCCTCCAGCCACATGAAAGAGGAGCCACAACACTCTAAGAAACCTCCGCCATCCCCTTCAAGTAAGTGTTTTCAGGGTGCTAACTTCTAAGTCCACAGCGTGACTTCCATCTGTTCCTGGGAGAAAAAAGTGCTTAATAGTGTACAGTGATCACCACCTTTAGAAGGTAACTGCTCTGGATTGCTTTAATTTGAACCCATTAGTCAACTTTTCCCTGGCTGTGCTGCTTTTTAAGTTGTAAAATTGAACAGTGATAAAGTGGGGCTCCGAGGTTTCTAGTCTGTGGATCAGCCTGTCAATCAGTTCATTCCATCAATTTAAGAGATGCGCAGCCAGAGCTCTCTGAAGGGGTCTCCAGCAGAAACAGTCCCCCCTTCTCCCCAGAAGTCACTTCCATTGGGGCTCTTGGAAATGAAGGCTTTCAAATATTGTGGATTCACCAAAAGGTGCTGATTGCCAGCGGTGCTGAGCGTAGGAAACGCGTGCGCCAAAGTTCCTTTCCTTTTTTAAAGTACCGTCCTCCCTATGTAGAAGAAGTATTGTCTGAGAGCTGAGGCCTGGGATGCTGATGTGGGGCTTTTTAAAGTTGAGTCCTAAACTACTACAAGCCAAGCTACCGACTGAGTTAAAATACCTTGCCCCAAAGGCAGGGCCAGGTTGTTTCCAGCTGGTATACATACAGTGATGGAGAAAGTGGCTCAGAGTGTTTGCATGTTTAGTGTTTGCTTTGCTCATCAGTTTTTGAACCGAATAGATATTCTTTAGATTCTACACTCCTTCATTCATTCATTCATTTACTCATAGTAGAGAAGTGCTTTGACCTCCCCAGAGAGAGTGGGCCAGAAGTTGTGATAAGATCCTCCAAAAAGGATGCTGCACCTCTGTTCCTCAGGAACTTATCTGCTCATCTTACAAAAAGGATTCTCATTTCTGAAGGTTAGGTTAGTACATGTGTTAGGCCTTTGACACCCAAGCATCCATCTGGGGGAAGGTGTTGTCAGAGAACCCTAGATCCCAGGGGTCCCTCTTTGGATCCCAGACAGAAAGATGGTGAATGGGAAGTGGGGGAGCCAAAAATAGGAGGCTCCAGACAGATATATCCTTTCAGTCTCTCTACTACAGTGTCTGAGGTGCAAACCTAGGAAAGATGAGTAGGAAGGACTCTCTACTAGTTATTTACTACAGTCATCATAAGGAGGATGCCTATTTTGCCTGTAAAAAAAAAGTAGAAAACTGGTCCTCTGAGATTGATTCTGTGACTTTGGGTAACATGATACACACAAGATTGATTTCTTCATTTTTTCAGCCGACAACAGCACAACTAAAATGACACAATCTGCTTTCTCACATATGTTCATAGATGAGACTCCAGGAAGGACTTTCTAGCAATTACTTCCAGGCTGCAGGTCTTTTGCAAAGGCATTGTTCATTTTCTGTTGTGAAACTTTTTTTTTTGAGGACAGATATCTCAGTTACCTTGGTCTCACAGCCAGTTTCTTTGGCTAGAAACCTGGGATGCTGTTACTTCTCTTTTTGCTCACTCCAGTTTTGCTAAAAGAACTAAACTTATTCATTAGGACAACAGAATAATTAATTGTATTACCACAAACCACATTATGAAGCAGCATCCTTCTTCTCTGAAGGTCGGCCCATTCTGCTAGTTTAAATACATTTTCTTCTTTTTATGAATGTTCTCATCATAATTGTTCTTCACATAATTCAACATCATTATTCAATATGTTAGTTTATTGTAGTGCCTTATTAATGTAGCGACAGGCCTGAAGTGCACAGTAATCTTCGTACTTGAGATGTAGCCAGAACATTCATCTACTCAAGTGGATTCTGCCAGGATACACCTTGTAGAAATGGCTAGTGGGTATCCAGCTTCTGAAAGGGATACACTGGAAGGATGGATGGATGAAAGGAGGAAAGAAAGGAAGGAGGGGAGGAAGGAAAGAAGGAAGAACAGGGTTAGGAATGCACTGATCATAAGGGTCTGAGGAAACCTACAAAGGAAGGAGGGAGGAAGGAAGAAAGGAAGGAAGGGAGAGAAGGAAGAAAAAGGGAAGGAAAGAAGGCAGGAAAAAGGAAGGGAGAGGAGGGAGGAAGGAAGGAAGAAAGAAAAGAAGGGAGAGAAGAAGGAAGGAAGGAAAGAAGGGAGGAAGAGAGGAAGGGAGAGAAGGAGGAAGAAGGGAAGGAAAGAAGGTGGGAGAAAGGAAGGGAGAGAAGGAGGGAGGAGGGAAGGATGGAAGGACAGACATAAAGGTCTGAGGAAATCAACAAAGGAAGGAAGGAAGAAAAGAAGGAGGGAGAAAGGAAGGGGGAGAAGGAGGGAGGAAGGAAGGATGGAAGGACAGGGTTAGGAATGTATGGATCACAAAGGTCTGAGGAAATCTACAAAGGAAGGAAGGAAGAAAGGAAGAAAGGAAAGAGGGAGAAAGGAAGGGAGAGGAGGAGGGAGGGAGGGAGGATGGGAGGAAGAAAGGAAAGGGAGGAAGGAAGAAAGGAAGGAAGGAATGAAGGAAGGAAGAAGGACAGGGTTAGGGATGTACTGATCACAAAGGTGTGAGGAAACCTACAAAGGAAGGAAGGAGGGAGGGAAGGGAGAGAAGAAGGAAGGAAGGGAAGGAGGGAGGAAGGAAAGAAGGAAGGAAGGAAGCATTTATTAAAGGTCTACTATGTGCCAGGCACTGTGATAAATGCTTTACAAATATTTCATTTGATCCTCACGAAACAACCCTGGAAGGTTATCATTATTATCATTATTCCTGTTTTATAGTTGGAGAAGCTAATTCAGACAGTGGTTAAATGGCTTGTCCAGAGCCACACAGCTAGTAAGTGTCTGGGGTCAGATTTGAACTCAGGGTTCTCTCCATCATTCCACTTCAGTACCTATTTGGTCATAGATAGAGAGCTGGAAAAGTTCTTGGGCTCTTCTATGTAGGCCCCAAACCCCATTTTCTAGATAACCACACAGGTCAGAGGCAGCCAAGCTGGGACGGGAGCCCGAGACCTTGCCCTCTCCACTGTCCTAGACTCAGTTCTGCTGGCAGAGTTAGGACCTGAGCAGCCCAAGAGCTAGAGCTGGTCATCTGGCTCAGAGGTGACAAACTGGCAGCAACTGGAAAAATGTTTAACAAAATAGACAAAAGTACTGAGTACAACACGGATAGCATTAACTGGTGGTTTTCTAAGTCGGTGTGGCCGACAGGATCCCTTTCTGTTCGATCTGACCCCGCTGGTCTAGCTCAGCAGCTGGATTTTTTGGATGGGGAGACAGAGGTCCAGAAAGGGGACGGGCTCTGCCCAGGGTCACCTAGGCGTTAGGTGGCTGAGCCAGAACTTGACTTTTGGACAAGGATCAGGGTCCTGCGACCTAAGATCAGCCTTCAGTGCACTATACCATCCTGCCCCCGCCATAGAGATAGAGGAGAATTCATTCCCTCACTTACCTTCCTCTGCTAAGATGGAAGCCACATCAGTTCAGAGTAAGAAACACAGGATGAGTCCCCAGCTGGATGCAAAGGCATAGACTCTGCGGCCCAACCCTGGGAAATAATTGGAGCATTGCTCTTCTTTTCGGCAGATGTTGTTTGCCCGGCTAGCAGCGTGCCTTGATTGTACTGCTTAAGCCATTACAACCGGGACGGGGAGACCCAAGACCTTCACCTAGACTGGATTTTGGCATTCACTTGCTTTTCATGCTTTGGCCCAACACCAAATGCTCAGCATTCACCGAATAGACACGAATCCTCACGTCAAAAAGTTGACCATCCCACTGGTCATTAGAACAGACTGATGAAAATGTCTTTGTAGGACAGGGCAGGCTTTGTGTGCCAACTGCGTGATACAGTCAGTGAAGGCTCTGCCCACTAGAACAGAGGAAAGGCACCGTGGAAAAGAGGCATCCCCAGCCCTCCCCACTTAAGTGTCATGGAAAGGGCACTGGACTAGGAGTCAGGGGTTTGTCCCCTATCTCTCCAACACTTCCTGACTTTTCACCATTCACAGCTCTTTGAACCTCATTTTCTTCACCTGGGAAATGGGTGTAATCACGTCTATAGTATCCATTTCTTAAGCTTATCGTGATCTTAAACAGAGATAACGTATGTAAAGTGTTACAAAGTGTCAGCCTCCGCATCGCAGTCAGCTGTTCATCTCGCAGAGAGCCAGTGGCCTTCTGAGGTGGAAACTTGCAATTCCTTTTGCAAAAGAAATAAAAAGAAGCTCCCACCCCACCTCCCCGGGGGATCGCGTTGGCCAGTTTGCAGATCTGGCTCCTGGTGTCTTTTCAGTGGAACAGACCCTGACGTTGAGAAGCCCTTCCTTTTGTCGGGCGAGGGTCAGCCTTGTCCACTGGACTTAGTCTTTGCTGATCTCCTTCGTGGCATTTGGGCCGACAACCAAAGGCTTCCCGCTGGGATGGCAGCATTGGCTGAAGGAAGCAGGGCAGAGAGAAGACTTAGGGAGGGAGGCACTTTGGGAGGATCCGGGTCTTTGAAGTCCCAATCTTGGCTGTGAGTCTTAGAACCTCGGTGACCTTGGAAATGTCACCTCATTTCTCCTTCCCTCAGTTTTCTTATCTCTCAGGGTGACCCCTGAGGCCTCTTCTGGCTTGAAAGTGTTGATGCTGTATGTCACCCAAGTACAGAAGCCAGTCTTCAGTTGACTGAGGCCCAGGACCTCCTTCTTCAGCCTCCTTGGCTTCCCTGGCAGCATCTTCCTTTCTTTTTTAGGGGGCTGATCTTTAACACACACACACACACACACACACACACACACACACACACGCACGCATTTTACTCTCAAGCCAAAGAAACGTTCTAGCTGCCCTGCTGGGAGGTCTCACATCCTCTGGGTACCTTCGAGAGCGGACGTTGAACTTTTGTATAAATACGCCGCAGCAGCTTAATCTATTTTTCAGATGCTGCTTGGGGACTCCGAGATCTGCATGGATGGAATCTGATTTCATTAGGTTTATTTAATTTGGATTTATCGCAGCATTCCTGTCATGCTAATATGATCATCTTCAGCTTAGGTGCCACACATTTTAAGGCATTGTCTCTCAAGACTTAATCTGAGCGACTTTAAATATATCCTGGTGTTTAACTTATGATGGAGACTTTTGTTCCTTCAGTATTTTGCCAACCTATATGGTTCCTTTGGAAATCTTAATGATATTGTGGCTGTCACCTTAAGTGAAGTGCTTTGGCTTCCAGCGATGAATAATGTTCCATATTCTTTCTCTCTGATTACAGTAGGGGGACTGGAGGGGTCTGTTACAGCTTGAGACAGATCAGGCCTCTAGCCACTAGAGGGCACTCAATCCTCAGGTTTCTTAGCAGAAATCCACCTCCGCACTCTGAGTTGTTTGGAATGTTCTGGTGGTATCAGGATTTTGCTTAATCGGTTTTAAAACAGAAATCTAGATGGAGTTAATTGAAAATATTTAATAATGGCGTTTTCTAAGATGTATCGAGTTCACTTGTTGCCATAATCACAGTATTGTGTTACTGATGTTGCCTGGAACATAGCTCCCCAAGTGCAATTTTGTGGGCACGAATCAGTAGGATTCAGTGAATTTCAAAGCATTATAGGAGAAGTCAAATTATTGGAGTAGCTTATTGTGGTGTCTCAGTACATGTGTACAGGAGACACTGTTAGTTCACAGCTTGTAAAAGAACTCGAGATTGCCTTGTTTCTGTCAGTCAGATGCCGGGGAGTTTAGTCCTTAGCAAAGACCTCAGCAGAGATGGGGAACCCATGGCCTCTAGGACACGTGGCCCTCTAGGTCCTCAAGTCCAGCCCTTGTCAAAGGGCCACATGTGGCCTGGTGGCTGCAGATCCCCCACCCCTAAGTCCTAATGGGCTCAGTTCGGCAAGTCTGCTTGCCAGGCATTTATTAAATACTGAATCTGTGCAAGGCCTTGGGGATATTGTTGTCGTTCAGTTGTTTCGGTCATGTCCTACTCTCCGTGACTCCATTTGGGGTTTTCTTGGCAAAGATACTAGGATGGTTTGCCGCTTCCTTCTCCATCTCATCTTACAGAAACTGAGGCAAACTGGGTTAAGTGACTTGCCCAAGATAGTGGAGTGGTTTGCCATTTCCTTTTCCAGCTCATTTTACAGATGAGGAAACTGAGGCAAACAGAGTAAAGTGACTTGCCCAGGTCCACACAGCTTATAAGTGTCTTGAGGCTTTGAAATCAGAAAAGTGAGTCTTTCTTATTCCAGGCCTGGTGCTCCGTGCACTATGGGGTCACTAACTGCCCCACTGGGAATATAGAGATGGACAAAAAAGACAGTTATTGTCCTCAAAGAACTCACTGTCGACGGCCTATTTCCTATGGAGTTTAAGACAAGTCAGTTAATTTTCTAGGTCTTGTTTTCATCATATTTCAAAGAAAGATATGTCAGGAGAGAACTGAAGAGAGTGATTTGAACTTCTGCCCTTAGTATGGGGGTTGAAAGAAGGGGTGATAAGTAAATAATGGTTGGTTGGCCTTTTTTAAAAGTAGCGTTGGTAGCAGGACATAGAGCGCATAAACAGAAAGCAAAAGCCAAATTTGAGTTTGAGGTGCATGACCATCTGATTCAGCTCGACAGATATGGTGTGGAGGATAACCCCATCCCTGGCCTCTAGCCCTAAGTGCAGTTTTGTGGGCATGAATCAGTAGGATTCCCATCAGTCCTCATGTATGTATATATGATATATATATATGGTCTCAGGCTTTGGTCTCAGAGTTTGCCAGTGTTACAAAAGAGGTAAAAATAGTTGTCCCTGAGAATAAGGGAAAAGAATGCATTGTTGTGATTGAAAGCAAGCACGAATAAAGGACACACTGATCAGACCTATAAAGTAATAGTTCGGGCCTGGTCTTTAATGATTCGCCACAGGCATAGGGCCCGCAAAGGAAAAGAATTTGGGAATCTGCGAACCAACACCACCGCTTCATGGGAGGGGCATCAACTCTCGCCAGGCTCATGTTCACAAGTCTCAGTGACAGAGGACTTGGTGCCCATACAGGGGCCCGTGATACCAAGAAGGAAAAGCTGTGAGAACAAGAAAAGGCTTCATCCATCAGTCAAAGAACAGGCATTTATGAAGTGCCTGCTGTATGCCAGCACTGTGCCAGGGCCAGGGATGCAAAGACAAAAGCGAAAGACTCCTTGCCCTCCAAAGAACTTACATTCCAGTGGGGGAGGCATAATGTATGAATACAAATGAATGTAAGGTCTCTGCTTAGCCACTGAGCAGATGGGGAGAGGCTTCATGGAGAAGATGGTGATTGAACCGAGTCACAAAGAAACCAGAGATTCCAGGAAGAGGAGGGGCAGAGGGAGGGCATTCCAGGCATGGGGTAGGGGAGCAGTCGGTGCAAAATCGGCATTTGGGCCTGGGCAGCTGTGATCTGTTGAGCTCTTAGCACCTGAAATAGGCCTCAAACTAATAATAATAATAATAATATAAAATAGCAAAATTGTGTAGCACTTTAAATTCTGGCAAGTAATCTAATGAATCACCAAGCATTTATTAAACACCCACTGTGTTCCAGGCTCTGTGCTAAGTACTATGGGCACTTAGTTGCTCCCTTCGAGAAGCTTCCATTGTAATGGGAAGATGGCATGTCCAAGATCAGTGCAGAGACAGGGGTGGGGGTGGGGGAGTAGTCTGAGAAGGGAAGGCCCTGGCAGCTGAGTCATGAAGAAGCCAGGGATTTTAAGAGCTAGAGGGGAGGAGAGAGAGTGTTTCTGGCCTGGGAAGACGCTGGCTTGTTTTAACAGCCGTATCGCCATCAGACACCAGTCATTCTCCGCAGCACAAACCCTTCCCACGGCCCCTGTATGGGCACCAAGTCCTCTGTCACTGAGACTTGTGAACATGAGCCTGGTGAGAGTCGATGCCCCTCCCATGAAGCGGTGGTGTTGGTTCGCAGATTCCCAAATTCTTTTCCTTTGCGGGCCCTATGCCTGTGGCGAATCATTAAAGACCAGGCCCGAACTATTACTTTATAGGTCTGATCAGTGTGTCCTTTATTCGTGCTTGCTTTCAATCACAACAATGCATTTTTTCCCCTTATTCTCAGGGACAACTATTTTTACCTCTTTTGTAACACTGGCAAACTCTGAGACCAAAGCCTGATCTTTCCCCGTCTCTCTGTCTTAGCCGCTGAAGGTTGCTAAGCAACCGCCTCCTCATGCCGGCCTCTCTATCTCTTCATTCAGTCCTTTCTCAGTTTAATAACTGATCTTTTAGTTAAGTACTGACAGGTTTGTTTCACTGGGCAGTCAGTTCAGCAAACTGTGCACTCTCCCCTATTAATAACTCATCAGACTCTGCATGCACGCTAATTATCCTCTCCTGAATCACCCCCACCGAAATGCACAGTTAAATAAAATTACTGGCATTTAGTAAAAATATTCTTGGGAAAACAAGCTTGTGTTTTGTGCTCACACACCATCGTGCTGACTCCCACAGAGGCCCCGTTGGGGTGACAGGCAGGAAGGAAGCTGGGCAACTATCTTCCAGCGCCATTTGCAAACCTCCCTTAGTACCTCCCATCTCTGGGACCAGGAAAGACCGTAATCTCCCCAACATGTTTCCTGATATTTCTAGGGGCTTCAGGGCTGTCTAGCTTGGGAGAATGTATTTGAAGGTGATCCTTGCAGAAGCTTTTGTGGAGTTTAGGAATTATACATCATGATGTTTTGAGTATGCCAGGTTTGTTTTTTTTAAACTGTCTTTTTTTAAAGTTGGAAACCAAAATATTTTATCTGCCTCTTTAAGCACATCCTACCTTTTTTCCTCATCCCTTCTTTTTCTTATATGAGCCTTTTTCTTTCCAAAGATGTGATTTTTTTTTTACATCTTTCTTTTCATCCTAGTTTTCTTCACTCTCTTTAAGTGTTAATTGGTGGGGTTCTCCCTTACTTACCTGTGTTCTCAATAGTTTATGACTTAGAATCCAAAATACATAAGAAATAAGAGAATCTCTATGATCTGTGGTCTTTTGAAGATAACTTTCATTGCTATTAAACAGCTTAGGTGAATCAGAGTTTTAGAGTGGGAAGACACTATATAGTCTAATTGCCTTATTTTACAGATGGAGATCCTTAGGCCTAGGAATGTGAAATGACCACCAGTTAGTTGCAGAACCAGGACTACTGCCCAAGTCTTTCAACTTTTGGTATTGTTCCACTAAGCTGTGGTACTCCTTACGGTCACGTATACATGTCCAAACTCGAATCCTTCTGATCATCTTGAGAGGGAGGGTAGTCCAATGGATAGAACACTAGACTTGGAGTCAAGAAGACCTAGATTTAAATCTTACCCCGGACAAGGGCAAATGACTTAACTTCTCCATGCCTCAGTTTCTTCCCCTATAAAATGAGGAGGCTAGCACCTACCTCACAAGTTTGTGGTGAGGATCAAACTAGATAATGTTTATGTAAAGTGCTTTACAGATCTTGAGGTGTTAGGTAAATAAATAAATGACTGAATGAAAAAACCCATTTATCAAGTTCAGAGTGTTCAGAGTGCTGGGGATTCAAGTAGAAACAAGACCGTCTCTGCTTTCTTTCTAATTATATAAATGTCAGGGAAGATGCTTATCATCATCTCAGTAGAGGGACATTGAAGTCCATGGGCCCAGGAGGCAGAAGCAGGAGAAAAGGAAAGTGAGTGGGATCTAAGGAGAAACAGAAGCCACCTTGTTGGGGGAGTCTGCCCTGGTGGAGGGAGGAGATGGGCAGTGCTTCCTTCAGAGGACTCATGCAGTTGGCTCCAGAGGACTGTGTCACTGGGATTTTAAGAATCCAGATACTTACTGGAAGTCTAATGCTACTAGTGGGAGAGAAATCACTGATTTTGTTTGCTGACAGAAACAGAAGAAAAGGCAGGAGGAACTTTGTTCAGTCATTTCTGTCATCTCTGACTCTTTGTGAGGGTTTTCTTGGCAAAGGTGCTGGAGTGTTTTGCCTTTTCCTTCTCCAGGTCATTTTACAGATGAGGAAACTGAGGCAAGCAGAGTTAAGTGACCTACCCAGGGTCACATAGCTAGTAAGTGTCTCAGGCCAGATTGGAACTCAGAAAGAGAAGTCTTCCTGACTCCAGGACTGGCACTTTATTCACTGCACCTGCTAGCTGATGATGGGGGAACTACTACTACTACTCTTTGTCGGTCAGTTAACTGGGAGACACTGGCACAGCACCCGTCAGCATGGTGTGCCCACATCAGAGAAGGTGCTGTGCTCTATGAGTAAAGCAGAATTGAAACAGCTCAGAAGAAACACGAGATGCGCAGATTTAGAGAATCCACCCCAAATGGTCACAGGGACTATTTGTACCTGACTTGTGGTAGAGCATTCCGAGCTCATATTGGTCTGATCAGCCACAGTAGGACACATTGAATCTTGACTTAAGCATAGTGATGTCATTTTGGTCCTCTTCGAGAACGAAGGACAACAACTACCAAACTGGTTAGTGAAGTGAAAGGGGCAGGAAATATGAGGGAAAAAGTTATCGGGTCATTGTGGAGTTGATGACAGGATGAGGACTCTGAAGAGTCAGATATGTGCCCAACATGTTAGGAAAGCACATTTCCAAAAATTTAGCTAAATTACACACATCATCTCATGGCCTGAGACTCTAAGCATTGGGCTGTTTGTTGGAGGAGAATGGGAGAGCTCTCAAAAGTGCAAGTCTGGCAAAATCGTTTTGTCTAGTTTTGGTGAAGTGAGGTGGGGGAGAGCCGTGTAGAGAGAAGAATCTGGCTGTGCATTTTCTGATGAACTCAGACAGGTGTGATGGATCGTCTCATCCAAGTCCCTCAGCATACACACGAGGAAACTGAGGACCCTAGAGATGAAGTCATTGGGCCTGGGTCACACTATTGAGATGATCACAGGCGTCTTCTCTGACATCTATGGAATTAGAAAGAAAGCAGAGACTGTGTTGTTTCTACTTGGGAGAGTCTACTTGGTTTATACCCAGGGGCATAGAGCAAGAAGGTAGAGATGGGCCGCTGCACTCTATATCCTTGAAGCCCTTCTGGGAGTCACCCTTCATGTCCTCTGTGTGTCCCTTCCCCGTTAGAATGTAAGCTCCCGGAGGGCAGGGACGGTTTTTGCCTTGCCTTTTTTCCTCCCTCTCCAGTGCCTGGCACAGATGAAGGGATGATTGATGGATTAGAATGAATAGCTACAAGAAGTAGTGTGAGCTTGTGGAAAGATCCCTAGAACAGGAGCCCGAAGAGACCTGGCTGCACATCCCATCCATCATCCTTATGAGCCGGGTGACCTAGAGCAAGCCACCGAGGCTCATTTCTCTGAGCTGTCCGGATTTGGGCATAATGTGACCTTCCTCACAGGGTCACGGTAGCAACAAATGTGATAATGGATATCAAGCCCTTGGTAAGCCTTAAAACAGATCTAGATGCCAGCCATTGGGGAGATCACGGATCCATCAAAGTGTAGATGACGGATGGGCTCAGGGAACAGAATGAAGGACAAATACAAGAGAGTTACTTGGACATGAAGAGGTAGCGTCAGAAGGGCCGAAGCCCCACATGCATTGAGTTTAGGGACGGATGTTGAGAAAAGTTTGTTAAAAGCTATATTTGGAGTAAAAAGATTAAGGCACAGACCCATAACATGAAGGTTCTACTTAGTTTGTGAGTCATAGGATTTTTAGGCTTGGTAGGGCCCTTAAAGACCAGTTAGTTCAACCCCCTTACTTTATAGATGAAGGGGAGATGAGAGAGCTTACCCAGGGTCAGGCAGGAGAGTCAGTGGCAGAGCGGGGATCAGAGGCAGGTTCCCTGCATCACAGTCCAGGGTCCTCCATGCTGCCTTCTGGCAAAGACAGATCAAAAGGGGGCTATAGCTTTTTTTCTCAGTGAGGGACAGTGCTCCCATTAAGGCCAGGTATATACTGGTTCTGGGTTGGGTGAGGGATCCACTTGCCAGGGATGGGACCTCCAGAAGTAGACCCTGGAGGGGAGTTCCTGTGGCTAGTTCCATCCTCAGCTCATTCCCTGCATCGGGGCTGGCAGACTGCTCTCAGGCTGACAAAGGACCTAAAGCTAACCTTGCTTCACAGGGTCACCTGACAGATAGCTGAGTCAGCCACATCAGTCTTAAAGCAGTGATAAGAAACCACAAGGCATCTCTGAATGGAAATGTTAGTCATTTTGAAATGCACAGATGATATTGAATTAAAAAAAATGTATTTGAATTCTGGAAATTTTCTAGCATTGCTCATCTGATGATTTGTTGTCATCAGGGACAGTAGGGGGGCAAGGGACTAGCAATGCACTAGAAACCAGGAGGTCTGAGTTAGAGTCCCAGCTTGACAACGCACACTGGATAATTGTGTGCAGTCACACAATCTCTCTGAGCCTCAGGTCCCCATCATTAGAACAGGATGGATCAGACTTGCATTGCCTACCTATGCCATAGGACTGTCAGGAGGGGAGGAGTGTTGGCATGTGGAAGCACGGAAAGAAGGAAGATCTTGGAGTCCAAAAATTAAATTTGAGTTTGACACTTAACTGCTGGGTAGTATTGGACAGCTGGGTGGTGCAGTGGATAGAGCACTGGATCTGGAGTCAGGAGAGCTAAATTCAAATCTGGACTCAGACACGTACTAGTTGTGTGATCCTAGGCAAGTCACTTCACTCTATTTACCTCAGTTTCCTCATCTGTAAAATGAGCTAGGGAAGGAAATGGCAAACCGCTCCAGTATCTTTGCCAAGAAAACCCCAAATGGAGTCACAAAGAATCGGACATGACTGAACAACAGCAAAGCATTGGGCAATTCAAACTAGCTGCCTTGCTATTCCTCACAAAAGACACTCCATCTCTAGACTCCTAGCATTTTCTCTGGTAGCGCCCCATACCTAGAACTCTCTCTGTCCTCATCTCTACCTCCTTGTGTTCCCTGAATTCCTTTGTGTCCCAGCTAAAATTTCACCGTCTTCAAGAAAACTTCCCCCCCCAATGCTCGGGGCCTTCCCTCGGTGATTGTCAGCAGTTTGTCTTGTACAAATCTTGTTTGAGCAGAGATGTTTGCATTTGTCTCCCCCTTTAGATTGTAAACTCCTTAAGGCCAGGGATGGGTTGTTGTTGTTATTGGGTTGGGTTTTTTTTTTTAGCCTTTGTATCCACAGTGCTTAGCATAGTGCCTAACATACTGCAAGAGCTTACTAAATGCTGGTTGACTGACTGTCTGCTAACATCTCTTATGCCATTTTTTAACGTACAAGTCATCACTTGTGGGTGAAGCAAGTAAATGGGTAAGAGGAATCCTTCATTTTTAGGCAGCTATTATACTATGGTTGAATTGTGTTTGTGTCTTATCTTACTCTCTTGTAAACTCTGTGAGGGCAAGGACTTCAGCTTAGCTACCCTTTGAACCTCCCCAGTGTCTCTTGTAGTCCTCTGCATAGAGCAGATCCTTCAGAAATCTTTGTTCCGGTCACTTGAACAACCATTTATAAGGGCAAGTCTGGGGACCATTGGGTCCTGAGGATACACTTGCTTGAATTGAGTTACTCTGTGTTGTTCCAAGATTGCATGGGATTTATAGACAGGCAGACTTCACTTTGATTTCAGGGGGATCATAATACATTATGAAATATTTTCAACTAGATTTCTGTTTTAAAACCTATATATTTACGTATTTAAAATGGCTCATAGTAAGTTTTGGGAGGCAATGCCTTAAAACTCCATCCTTAGGTTTATTAGCAGAAATCCACTTACCCACTTTTACTTCTTTAGAATGTTCTGGTGGTATCAGGATTTTGCTTAATACTTGTTCAGAAATAGAAGGCCATCACTGCTTGGTTATTTGGAATGTTTAAGCACAGACTGTACCTCTGATCAGCCTCTACTCGGACATCTGTCAGAGATGCTTGTGAGGGTGAGGAGACGTACGCGGAACGGAGCTTGGAACTAGATGGTCTTTCAAGTCTCCACCAATGCTACGATTCCATGGTTTTATGCCTTCTGATCTTCCCCGTATCGATCCCCATGACTCAGGGAGGTGAGGGACGTAGGTGAACTAATGTCCTTGAGACCACACGTATTCATAAGCACATGCTCTGTGGGTGTGCACCAGGCATTGATGTGTTAGCGATCATTTCCTTTCTGCTGTCTGATTATTTAGCTATAGACCCCTTAAGTTGGCTGCTTCCATTTGAGATTGTTCTTGAATCTTTAACATGTGTAAGTCTTGTTTTCCCCAAACTATATTCTTAGCCTTATTTCACAGTATTCCCCTTTATGCACTCTGCATTCCCACCAAACTGGACTTCTGACTGTTCCTAGAGCTGAGCCTTAGACCTCCCACCTCTGGGCATTTGCATTAGGTATCTCCCCCACCCCTGGATTTTCCTCCCTCATCATCTCCTTTCACTGCTAGTCTCAGGCCCCACCTCCTCTGTGAAGGCTTCCCAGATTCTTCCCAATTGTTAGTGAGAATTACCTTGTATTGTACTTATCTGTGGACATTGCAGGTCTCTTCTGTAGACTGAATTGCTTGGGGGTAACGACTATTTCTGATTGCTTTTTATCCCCTGCCTCAGCTAGTGCTTGGCACATGGTAGGTACTTTATAAATGCTTGTGGCAGTGTTGAATTGAATGTTGTGCCAGCCCTAGAAGCCAAACACACGCAACAGCTCCTATGAAAGGCCTTCCTCTGCTGAGCCCCATGATTTAGATTTACCTGACTGCTCTCTTTCCCCACCTCTGAGTAGGCCCGGGGAGGGCTCCAACCACTTTTGCGACAGCTCCAAGGGGGTCCTTGACAAATTCATCTGAGCCTGAGGGGAGATAGGCAGAGCTGCTCCTTGTGCTAATCCTACCCCTGCCTTGCTGCCTGAAGACCAAATCTCGATGAAGCGTAAGATCAAAGGAATTTCGATAAGCCAGATTGAAGGAAAAGTTGAATGGAAAATTCTCATCGTTTTATTGACAGGGGCTTTCAATGAGTGGAGGCTGATTGGGGCATAATAGAGTGTCAGGGAAGATTAATCTCAAGATAGGTGAAGGAATTTGCTGCTGTTGAAAATCTAATTCTTCCTTTGTCTCAAGCAATCTGTGTAGACTTTTTCCAGATTGAAGTTAGCTGTTGTGTTGTTAGGAAACCTGTAGTTGACACCAGCTCCTTACCATTGTCATCCTTGAAAGACAGCTGACTGATGCCATAGAATTCTGTTTGTGTATTATACAGTATTTACATGTGGATCTTCAGATTCTAAAGAGCAGCAGGTGCCTCCTCGTGCAGCCAGCTCAGGGAGGAGCTGCAAATGGTACTCTTCCTGCGTCTCTGTTTTTTCTTTTTAAACACAGGACCCTATGAGGCAGCCTGGAGTTGGGAACAGAGAGCTGACCTCAGTCAGAAAGACCCACGTGGGTCCATGGCCTGCCTCTGATCCGAACTGATTCTGTGACCCCGGCAAGTTCTTGACTCATCACCCCAGGAAACTCGCTAGCTCAGCCCAGTAGATGTGCTGCGTGCTCCCTCTGTTAGATTATCCCCTCCTTGAGAGTAGGGACCACCTTGCTTTTCTGTTGGCATTGTCAGTACACAGCAAGCACTAAATAAATGCTTGTTCATCCACTGATAAGTTGGGGGATGACTTGCTTTAATAGAGGGAATTTCCAGGAAGGAAGGAAGGAAGGAAGGAAGGAAGGAAGGAAGGAAGGAAGGAAGGAAGGAAGGAAAAGGGAAAGGAAGGGAAGAGATCAGAAGGGAAAGAATGGAAGAGGAAGGGAGGGGAAAGGAGGAAGCGTTTATTCCAGACACTGTGCTGAGCAGTTTTTACAAATATCTCGTTTTATCCTCCCGACAACCCTGGTAGTTGTATGTCATTACTACCCTCATTTTATAGACGAGGAAACTGAGACAAAGGTTAAATGACTTGCCCAAGGTCACACAGCTGGTAAGTGTCTGAGTTCAGATTTGAACCCAGGTCTCTGACTCCAAGTCCAGGGCTCTGGCCGTTGCTTCATCAGCTGTTTATGTTATTGCTTTTGTTGGTTTACTCTATTAATCACATTCCAGACTGTGGGGACCGGCCCCAGAAACAGAAATGTCCTTGTCCTATTGACAGGACCAGCAGCTTAGCCAGCCAAAATAGCTTTCTTTTTGTAATAGTGGAATGAAGGAAGCTTTCATGGCAGAGCAGGGCAGTTGCTCCCCGGGATCTTGTCCTCAAAGCCTGGGGATAGATCCCAAGCACTCTTAACTTCTCTTTTAAAATAACCCATTGTAGTTGTCATCTGTGGATTTATCCTCATAATCTTGAATAAATATGAAATCTATAAATCCAGGCAGTGTACTCTTATCTCCCAAAGGAAGCTTGCATTCTCTTTATGTGTTTTTCTTAGTCATGAGGCACCGCCAAAAGGTTTTTTAAAAAAATCTGTTTGGAAGATGTATGAGGTATGGATATGGAGTGACGCACTTTTTTTTTCTTAAAAACAAAACAAACATAGGCCAGATCTTTTACGTCCAAATGAGTGTTGTCCTTCACAGTCGTCACCTGAAAGGCTATTCAATTATTATAATGATACCGCCATTGCTCAGACATTTTTAGAATTTCTCTTTTGAAATTGCCGTAAGAGCCAACTTTGCAGACTCTTAGCTGTCACCTGTAACCCTCATCTGAAGCATGAATTCCTTTGACTCCATGCTGCTAAGCAGTCAATGAGCCACAGTCTATATTAGAAAGTAAATATTACTTTATGGTCACACTTTGTTTTTTGACCCAAGCCCTTGTTATTCTGCTTGATCACCTGCCTATTTATCAATTTTGTGCCTTACACTTAGGGGGCACCTAAAATTTTCTTTGTTGAATTGGGTTGCGTTGAATTTTGTTTCTAAATGACATTTGGCCATTTCCCAAAATCAAATCCTTTCCCCACCCTACCTCTCCCCCTCCCCCCGCATGGGCAAAGATTTGTAACCATTCAGGACATTAAAAAGAACATGTGGTAGACTCTGAAGGCATTTCCAAGGCAGCATGGCCATCTCACATTGGCAGCAGAAGGTGGCACAACACCCAAGTGTGGAGTGTTCCTCCGCAAGACAGGAGCAGAGACCAGAAGGGAACACTAAGTGCTTAGAACTGTGCCTGGCACAAAGTAGGGGGTTAATGAGTGCTGATTGATTGATCGATTACTAAGGGCAACCAAAAAAAGAATTCAGGTAACATTGGAGGAAAGAGGAAGATCGTTGTTCAGTGTGGATGCTGTAATGGTAACAGACGGTAGGGAGGAGAAGGATGAACTACTCAGGTCATATTTTGCTGCTCTTATTTGACAGGGAAAATAAGAATGACTATGCTTGGTCCCAGAGGGCAGAGCTGGGAGCAGTCGGTGCAACTGGTCAAGGACTAATTTTAGGCGTGATTTAAGGAAAATTTTCCTCGGTATTAGAGACATCCAACAGTAGACCAGGTAGCCCTGGGAGTCATTACTGGAGGTCTTCAAGAAGAGACTGGCTGACCTTCTGTTGGTGGTGTCGTAGAGAGGATTCTTGGTCAGGTAAAGTCTGTCTGAGGTGCCTCTAAGTTTTCTTCTGATTCAGATTCTGTCGTCTAAACATGGCCCCTGCATCGAGCATTTCAGAGGGTAATGGCAGAGTTGTTCTATTTCTCCCCCAGTTCCCTTAGAGTCAGACTGCTGTTTTACTAAATGTCTTCCTCATGTCTGTCGGTTCAGGACCGATGTTCCCAGTGCCCACCAGCAAGCGTTTACCTTTGGAGTGGGCAACCATAATACTAATACTAAGATGATGATTTACATAGGACCTCCTGTGGGCCACTCACTGACAGTGCTCTACGCTTTATGCGCATTCTTTCATTTGATCCTCACAACTACCCGTCGAGGTGGCTGCTTTTACTGTCCCCACTTTACAGTTGAAACTGAGGCAAACAGAGGCCAAGTAACTTGTGCAGGGTCACACAGCTAAGAAGTGGCTGAGGCTGGATTTGAACTCAAAGTTTCCTGACTCCACTCCCGTGCTCCATCAACTGTGGCACCACCTAGCTGCCTGTATAAGGTCTGCAAAGCACTGTACAATATTTCATTTAATACAGTTATTTAATTAAATTTCATTCATTAAATGAAATTATTTTATGAATTAAATGAAATTAATTAAATTTATTTAATACACTTATTATCTCCATTTTACAGATGAAGAAACTGAAGCTGAGGGCGGTTGGATGACTTGCCTAGGGTCACACAGCTAATAAGTATTTGAGGCGACATTTGAATTCAGGTCCTCCTGACTCCAAGCCCAGTGCCCTATCCACTGCACCACCTCCCCGTTCTGTTTTGCCAAACAGTTGCATTTCTAGGAATGTGTCAGGATGTAAAGAGTTAAACTGTAGTATCATCTTTTTTTGAAGAGGGGAGAAAAACCCACCATACTACCACGTCAGAGAATGGGAGAAGTTATAATGTGTTTCCATTGCCCAACTTTGGATGATGGGAAAATTTGTATGAAAGTCACAGGATGAGTAGAGTAGCCTGGTGCCTAAGTGCCAGCTTTCTCTTAGTAGAAGATAATTGAGCTATTTCCTATCATTTTTTTTTCTTGTTCCCTAAATTAGGCCTATAGAGCTTGGGGAGAATCCACTTTGGGTGGAACAAAGTAGAACTTTCCCCCATCCTCATTTCCTCTCATTTCATCTCTTAGACTGTTTTAAGAAGAAGGGTTTCCTGTGGAGGGAGGGGGCTGCTGAGCCCTCACTGGGCTCTGGGATTGCTTAGGAAGCAGGTTTGGAAGCATCAGTGTCTGGGGCATGGATTCCCGAGAAGGCCTTGGCCCCTGCCCAGCATAGCCCCACATACGCATCCATCTTTCTAGGGAGAAGTCAACTCCGTTGTTTGATGATTTCCTGACTCTTTATGAAACAGATGAATTAATTTAAATAACTGCAGGCATCCTTGACCAGATTGATTATAAAATGCTGTTGTTTTTTAAAAAACTGTTCTTCCTTCCTTCCTTCCTTCCTTCCTCCTCTCCCTTCCTCCCTCCTCCTCCCTTCCTTCCTCCTTCCTTCCTTCCTTCCTTCCTTCCTTTCTTCCTTCCTTCCTACCTACCTTCCTTCCTTCCTTCCTTCCTTCCTTCCTTCCTTCCTTCCTTCCTCTCTCTCTCTCTCTCTCTCTCTCTTTCTCTCCCTTCCTTCCTTCCTCCCTCCCTTTCTTTCTTTCTCTTTCTTTCTTTCCTCCCTCCCTTCCTTCCCTTTCTTTCTTTGTAGCATCAAACCCATTCTAGTTTTCGTTGGTTTGATAAGAGGGGAGGGTGTGTGCCTGGTGGGTATATTGTAGCTGGTCTCCCCTCTGGTTATGGGACTGCCCCAGTTGCATGGGCTCAGCTTTGGGGCATGCAGCTTGAGGCCTTGGGAGGGCCTTCCCTAGCAGATAGATGGAGCAGCTGCTTCCCCTTGCCGAGCATTCTTGAAGCTCCAGGTGTTCTTTAGGACTCTTCATCTTTCTACAAGGGCCCACAGCCCTGCTCTTCCCGTAGCCTCGGAATTCTGGAGCAAGTGGGAGAGATGATTTGATTTGGCAGCATCCTTTAGGGGGGTTCTTTTATAAATGGCTGAAATGAAACCTTGGGAACCTTGGATTTCAGTCATTCAGTTCAGGTGCCTCTGGGTGGCAGGCTCTGCCTATTCAGTAGACACCAGACTGCTGGTGCTTTTGCATTTGGGTTAGGTCAGGAAGGATCCAGGAGGATTAGAGGTGGGTGCCATTTGTAACGTTAGCCTCAGGTTAGGGGTGATTGTTCGTGCCCCCCCTTCTACTCCAGGATGGTCTGGCCGTTTTCCTTTTGTGTCTTTCTCCTCTCTCTTCCCCCTGCCTTGAGGACAGAAAACCAATGTGATTCACATTCTGTAGCTCCCCAACCCTGGCCCCTATGGGGGTGTCTAGCATAGTTCTCTTTGCATATCATGCATGTGAATATCTGTGGCTGTTTGGTGGTTACGCTCTTGTTGAGCACCTACTGTGCGCTCACCCGTGTCACGCTCTTGTTGAGCACCTACTGTGCGCTCACCCCTGTGTCACGCCCTTGTTGAGCACCTACTGTGCGCTCACCCCTGTGTCACGCCCTTGTTGAGCACCTACTGTGCGCTCACCCCCGTGTCACGCCTTGTTGAGCACCTACTGTGCGCTCACCCCCGTGTCACGCCCTTGTTGAGCACCTACTGTGCGCTCACCCCCGTGTCACGCTCTTGTTGAGCACCTACTGTGTGCTCACCCCCGTGTCACGCTCTTGTTGAGCACCTACTGTGCGCTCACCCCCGTGTCACGCTCTTGTTGAGCACCTACTGTGCGCTCACCCCTGTGTCACGCTCTTGTTGAGCACCTACTGTGCGCTCACCCCTGTGTTACGCTCTTGTTGAGTACCTACTGTGCGCTCACCCCTGTGTTACGAGAGAAGTCTAAGACAGAGGCCCCGCCCTCAAGGAAATCATGATCATTTTGGGGAAGCAAGGTTAATACACATGAAGAAAGTGGAGAGCGGTCACTGACAAGGTATCATTATGAAGGTGCTTTCAGTGAAGCGGGAATTCAGCGGGACTGGGGGTGGGGGCGGGGCTCAGAGTCGCTACGGCAAACCCAGTGAGCGGGTGGGCCTGGAGTTGGGCCTGGAGAGACGGCTAGTGTTTAATTAGTGAGGCACAGACAGGCGGCTAGGTGGCGCAGCGGATGCACCGGGTCTGAGGTCAGCCAGACTCGAGTTCGGATCCGGCCTCAGAGGCACTCACTTGGTTCTGTTCGCCTCAGTTTTCTCCTTCGCCAAATGGGAATAATAATAACGCCCACCACCCAGGGCTATGGTGAGGATTGAACGAGACGACATGGTCAAGCACCCGGCCCATAGTAGGTGCTAGATAAACCATTGTCATCATCGTTGCTGTGAAGGAGAAGGCGCTCCTTCTACGTTGGGTTAGGGAGCAGACACTCAGTAGAGAAGTATTTCAGTCATCAGGTGGTTTCTCTTCTTTCGGGGGTTTCCATCCTTAGAAGGTGACAGTAAACATGTTGCCACTATGGGCTCTGCTTCTGGTCTTCCCAGGGGCTCAGAAGCATCCAGACAAGGTGGGTTGGGGGTTGGACTTAGCCGTTGGAGCATCACGGAGGCCGTTCTTAGCACCTGCTTGGGAGGAGACAGAATCGGTGTGTTAACTGGCAGGCGTTCATCATGCGCCCGCTGAGTCCCGGGCACCGTGCTGGACGCTGCTGTCGTTTGGCAAAGTCCGGCCCTCGGTGACCCCGCGGACCCCGGCACGCCAGGCCTTTCTGTTCTCTGCAGTCTCAGAAGTCCGTCCGAGCGCATGTTCGCTGCTTCTATGACACGTCCATCCGTCTCGTCCTCTGCCGCCCCCTTTGCCTTCTGCCTTCAGTCTTTCCCAACATCAGGGTCTTCCCTGTGAGTCTCGTTGTCTCATTACGTGGCCGGAGTATTCAATCTTCCGGTGAACAGCCTGAATTTCTTTAAGCGTATGTGCTAGACGCTAGGGATAGGGATCGGAAATGAGCCTGAGATTTCCTTGGTATAAGAGCTCCCAGGTGAGGAAAGCCCCTTCTTTAA
Organism: Trichosurus vulpecula; assembly: GCF_011100635.1. Taxonomy (NCBI): domain Eukaryota; kingdom Metazoa; phylum Chordata; class Mammalia; order Diprotodontia; family Phalangeridae; genus Trichosurus; species Trichosurus vulpecula. The sequence continues at coordinate 24,376,272 of NC_050574.1, forward strand.
GCCAGATCAGCATCTCCTCCGCCATTTGAGGTTTCAGAGCTTGCCTCGTCTAGAGCAGTGAGAGGCTAAGTCACTTGCCCAAACCCTGTACCCAGTTCCTCTCAGTCTAGAAGGCAAATAAGCATTTACTATGTACCTTAAAAACAACACAAACAAACATACAAAAATGATCCCTGCTCTCCAGGGGAGTCTCTTCTAATGGGGGAGGTAGCGCACCCATAACTAGGTGTATACTAAGAGTGTACAGAGGGTTAAAGGTCACCAGAGAGGGGTCGGCCTGGAAAGGCCTCCTCCGGAGGGGAGCATTTCAGATGAGTCCTGAAGGAAGCCAGGGAAGCGAGGAGGCAAAGGTGAGAGGGCGGAGCGTTCCGGCATGGCGGACAGCGGGCATCTAGGCATGGAGCTGGAAAATGGAGCACTGTATTCACAGAACTGCAGTGGTCTCAGAGTGGGTATGGCAGAGGAAGATGGATTGGAAGGGGGTTTGACTGAGGCAGGGGGACTGATCTGCAGGCAAGAGATGTGGAGTACCTGAACTAGGCTTGTATCTGTATGGAGAGAGAGAAGGGGATGTGTACAAGGGGCATTCTAAAGGGAGAAGCAACTGGATTGGGCAATGGATTAGACAGATGGGGTGAATTCAAGTGAGGAGGTGGGAGGGGCATGGGGGTTGCTGATGTGGATGACAGGAAGGGGGAGGGGCTTTAGGGGAAAGATGATGAGTTCTGTTTTGGACGTGTTGAGTTTGAGATGACTCTGGGAAATCTGCTTTGAGATGTTTAAGGAGATGCGTAACTGTAACTTAGCAGAGAGGTCAGGGCTGGATCAATAAGTCTTGGAATCACAGAGATCAAAATTGAACCCACGGGAGCTGGGGAGATCACCAAGTGAGGTAGTATGGAGTGAAATGAGAGGGGGGCTGAGGACAGAGCCTTGAGGGACATCCACAGCTAGAGGGTGAGACATAGATTAAGAAGCAGCAAAGGAGACTGAGAAGGAGCAGTCTGAGAGATAGGAGGAGATCTGAGAGAGAGCATTGTCACCAGGAGATGTCATGTGCTCTTTGGGAGGGGCAGTTTAGAAGAAGGTGAGAGGAGAGGAAGTGGGAGCTCCAACTGTAGCTGACTTTCTCTAAGAGTTTAGCTATGGAGGGGACAAGAGACAGATCATGATCATTTGAACCCTGTCTTCCTGGCTTGGAAGTCAGTTTTCTGTATTCTAGGAAATACAAAGACAGGTGGAAGCAATTCTTGCTCTCAGGGAGCTTCCATTCAATTGGGGAGGCTGCATATGTGCATATAAAGGTATATATAAATTAGGTACAAGGTAGTTTGGGGGGGCACTAGCAGCTGGAGGGATTCTGGAATGTGGGAGTGAAGAGGGAAGGGTGCGTTCCAGACAAAATGACCTACACTTCTTTATTCCTGTGGAGAAGTCTCTGGTTTTCCTATTTGCAGTGGGTTCCTTTTTAATCGGAAGAAAATGGTCACACCTAGAAAGAAATCGGGGAATCAGGAAGTTGGCAGAGCTACGTGAAATGGAGAACTCCAAATGAGGTCTGAGCCGGGCTAGAAACATCTGTTGTGGGTTTCTCTTCAACAAGGGTTTCCTGCTTATCAGAGCAGCAAGTTTGCCTGGGCCCGGGGATTGCTAGACTGGCTGAAAAAACAAACCCTGGCAGTTTCAGGGCATGAGTGTGTGAAGAGATGAAAATAACAGAAAGCAATGATATAAGCACATTAGAAAACCTTAAGTGCCCTAAAAATTTCATATCTCATTAAACAGTGCACTTAACAAGGCCACACAGATTAAAGGGACAAGGAAGGAACCAATAGGGAGGGAGAAGGCATGCTTCGTAATGAAGATATCCTAAATGGCAGATTCAGTTTAATTTCCTGTCCCCAAAAGCAGTGATTCAAGAAGACTGCTGCCATTGGTCTATTTTCTTTAATGCTGGCTGAGAGCCTTCTGAAGGGCAATTAAGCATTTTGACCCCATGGCCCTTCCTCTCCCAGCCCAGGCATCCATAAGAAAAGTTGAAATTCCAGACATCAGCAGCAGACGAGATTGGAGATCTTCTATCGATGGAATAATGTACAATGAAGCATTTTACAAACTTTAAGGCACTCAATAAACACAAGCTATGGTCTTCACCATCTTGGGGCAAAAGGCATTGGTCCCCATGCCTATTGGGAGCCCAGTTAATGACTGAAACGTCTCTTCCTGTTCTTTCCTTCTAGCGCCCCTTCTGCCTCGGATGCTGTCTTCTGCCCAGCTGTCTCCAGTGGGACCTGGAGTAAGTACCTGCAGGTGATTGTAAGGGCATACTCGTTGGATTTGGGGGTGGCTGCAGTCGACAGAGTGGAAAATCACCTTCTTTGTCCAGTTTCCCACTGTCTCTGGTCACTCGCTGTTATTCTGAGGCATTCACTTGTGTTGTCAGATGGTCAAAGTGACATTTTCCTGCTGATCATTAATGAACCCCCCGCATCCTGCTTAAGACAAGTTTCAACACTTGCAGAATGATTTGTTCTTCCTGGTAATTCGGTGTAAGGATTTAAGAGAATGCTTTCTTTTTTAAGAGATGTAGGAGCAGTTTTCTTTTATTCTTTTCCCTTATTCCTTCTCTTCATTCTTAGGCTGAGTCTCAGCTAGCAAACCCCTGGTATTGGGAGGAGAAGTTTTGTTACCAAGGCAAACCTTGCTAAGAAGCTGGCAGTGTCAGAGAATAGAGTCATGTATTTGTATTCCCAGCATTAAATAGAGTGCCCAGTCATTTCATGAGTATAGAGAACTCCCAGATGAGGAAAGTCCCTCTACTAGTGGAGGTCAGCACCTTTTCTGCAATTCTACAGTCTTAGAGGGAAGTGACTTGCCCAGGGTCACACATGTAGCATGTGTCCAAAGTAGGACTTAAACCTGAGTCTTCCTGACTCTGAGAGTGTCCATTAAGTCAGTCTTCCTCATCCACAATAGGTGCTTAACAAATCCTTATTGAGTGATTAAAATGGCTCGGCACTCCTTTCCATTGAATATCCATTTGAAAATGGCTTGGGGTCTTAGAAGAAAAGAGCAACTCTTGGGCAGTGGTGAAGGGTGACAGTGTTGGGCAGCCAGGTCCCCGGCAGCTCCCGTAAAGACATGAGCCTGACTTCAGCCCTTACACCCACCTCTAGCTTGGCTTGTGCCAAGCTCTGGTTCTGTCTGGTTCCACTCACCATCCTGGAGAGTGGCTTACTAGGAAAGGTGAGTGATTTAGTATCAGAGACTGCCCCAGAATGCTGTTCTCCTCTGTCAAGTTAGTGGGATAACTACAGCATAAATGAACAGCGCGTTCACATGTAACCCGGGGCTTGGGGATCGCTCTCCAGGCCTCCCTGCTGGGATAATCCAGTCCTTCTCCCAATAGCAGTTTCCATGGCAGTGCCAGTGATCATGGCAGTGCTCTGTGATCAGAGAGCCAGTGCTTGAAGCTTCTCAAGCCAAAGAGTGCTAGGTGCGTACCTTGTTACAATCTGAAAATGACAGCACAGTCTCTGAAGAAGCTCGTCAGAACACTAATCGCCAGCAGCGCTGATGAGCCTTTTGTTTGGGAAGGTCCTGGCAGCAGAGGCGTTCGTGATGTGCATGTACACTTGGGTTAGCGTCCAGGATCTGAAATCATATGGCCATAGAGTTAGAGCCAGGAGGGACTTCTGAGGTTTTCTTGTCCATTTCTCTTATTTTGCAGATGAGGGAATTGAATCTCCTCTCCTCCCCCATGACACACACAGACACACAGACAGACACACAGACACAGACACAGACACACACACACACACACACACCCTTCCGCAAGGGACGAAGGAAACTGCCCAAGATCATAATCAGGGTCTCCAATGCCAAATCCAGTGATCTTTCCACTGTACCATGAAAATGTTTCCCAGTGACAATATTCTAATTATTATGTTGTCTCCTTTACCATGAGGCATTTTAGGGAGTCACGTGGCAGGTAGAATGCTGGCCTTAGAGTCAGAAAGACTCGGATTCCTATCCCTCTTTTGACACTCAATAGATTATTGGCCATGGGTAAGCTACTTAACTCTCCTAAGGTTCCAAGACTCTGAGTCCTGCCTGGGCTGGACTTAGCTTGCATTGATGGGGACACTTCCCACGTTTGAAAAATCCCAGACCCTTGATGTGGTAAGGCATGTTTGCTTTATGTAGGAGCCTAAGGAAAATCAAAGCATTTTCATCCCACAGGAGGAAATAGTTACCTTTTTTTTCCCTGTTAAGTTTTATTGTGGTGGCAGAGTTCTGAGGACTGCATAGTGACATTGGCAGGGGCCAGGCCTCTCACGCGTTCTGCCTTCATCTTCAGGCTTTTCATGATTTTTCCTTTGCTTCCTTAGATGTTCTCATACCCCCTTGAAACTTCTCCTCAATGATGCCTAATTTTTGGAGTTGATGTCATCATCTTTTGCCTTGCAGTTATCTATATCCCAGCTGTCAGCCTCTCTCCCCTTGACCGTTCGAAGCCACTCTGCCAGACCTCCCTTCCCCACCCAGCTCAGCTCACAGCTCTCCACATCCCTCAAGACCAGCCAGGGAGCCCAGGAAGTAAGTGCTTCCCTCACATGCAAACTTCTAAAAGAATGAGGACACATGTATTCTTAAAAGAAAAATCGAATGGAGTCTGACTTCTTCAGTTATGTTCTTTTCCCGTTTGTGAAGCACATAATGATTCTGAGGTTCTGAGCCATGGGGATGGGGGGACAGCATTGTCTTTTTCATTGGTTGGGCTTAAAGCCATCATAATTACTTCCCCCTTGGGGAGAGAACCAAAAGGAGGTTTCAGCTTTATAAAGTGGTCCTATCAAAATACTGGATTTTCTGTGCTTGCATTTGATGGTAAATCAAATGTAAATAATTCTTAGGGGTTCTGGTCCCTTAGAGGAAAGGGAAATATCTATTCAGTGACCCAGACATACTCTTTATGAAGGACCGTTTGGCACAGTGGATGAGGACAGTGAATCTGGCATCCAAAGGCAGCATTCTAATATCTAACTAGCTGTGTGATCACAGACCTAACAAAGGTTAGAGTTTGTTTCTTCATCTGTGAAATGGAGCTGATGTCCTAGCTATCTCCCAGGGGATTGTGAGGATCACATCTGATTATATAGAAAGTGCTTTCTATAGGATGTCTGTAAAACACTAGAGAAATGTCAGCTCTTACCTGAAAAATGATCAAATCAGATTTCAGAGATACCATCAGTTTTCTGTTCAGTGGCATTTTCATATGAAGAAGCAGTAGAGAGACATAGCACATTTGGATCCGAAAGACTTTTGGCATACAGGTTTCAGGACTATGTCTCAGAGGGGATCCAGCTCAAAAACTTTCTGGTTAACCTTCAGCAATGTGACGGAGAAAGTTTCATTTGGTATGTCCATTTGGAAAATGAATAGAAATGCAAACCTAATCTTTCTAAAAGGTAAATTTTTAAATGGATTTTATTTATTAGTTATAAATTTGCCAGCCATTTTTTAATGTTGCTTCAGAGATGATGGTACAGTCTTATACATCTAGTCATTATGTATTCCTTTTTCTTCCAGCAGAAGGCCTCATAGTCAAGCCTTCAAAGAGCATTCTAGACATGGCATCTGGCTCCCAAGCAAGCCAGCCCTTTAGATGTTTGTTTGCTGGTCTTTCCTGTTGTTCTGAATTCCTTTTAGGGGAATTTATTGGACTGTGAGCCCGTGAGGGCAGGCAGGGACCTCATCTTAACAGAACTCCAGATTTCTCCTGTCACCTAGCATACTCTTGGTGCTTAATAAGTACCTGTTGAATGCATAAATGAACAAATGAATGGATGGGGTGGGAGGGTAGAGCATGTGGCTGATTTGATGGGTTCAGCCGTGGAAAGGGATCTCCCACCAGCATACTCTGTCCCTATGAATGCACATGGATATGATGTCTCCTTGCCTTTCTGATGACAAATACTTTAAATCTTTAGTGAAAAAAATCTCTGCTTGATTAATAACATTGGTGGAATTTCTTGTTAAATTCTTAAATCAGTGAAAACACATCATCAGGAAATTTACTTAGATAGGAACAGCATCTTTGTGCCTTAGTTATGGAACTGCACTGGTGGGTGCCCTCAGTTTTGTCTGAGTGCCTTCTTCTTACCTGCTAGGATCTCTCCTCCAGTGGCAGCAGCAGAATAGCTCATCTGGAGGTCAGTCTGAGCCAGAGATCCCTCATTCCAGAATCCCCCATCGCTGAGCAACTGCAGGAGTTGCCTTTCACGCCCTTACATGCTCCGATTATCATGGGCGCCGAGACCCAAAGGTGGGTGCTAAATCTCTCAATATGCTGTGGGTCATGCTGGGTGCTTATATGTTTGGATAGCATCACTTAGGTGATGACTAGCTTGGCAGATGGCTAGATTCATAGTATGTCTGATAAAAGAAGTAGAATTGTTTTGACTTTGATCATCCTGGTTAGATGAATACTTTTGCACTGGGATTCTGTTGTATTTCAGTTCTGGATCTAAGCTCTCCCGGGCCTCGCTCGTCCGCCTGCGTATGTTAGGCTTTCCAGAAATTCTGGACCACAGCAAGCAGCCAGCTGAAATTGTGGATCCTTCCATCCCCGTGACCTTTAACCCTCAAAAGGAAGAGGCAGATGTCCTACAGAGCAATGAAATAATTCTGCAGTTTCTTGCCTTCAGCAGGTAAAACAAGAATGATTTTACACCCTCGTTTCATTCTACCCTTCTTTTTGACAGCCTTCATGTTAAGTGGGATTCTTAAGGTGGTTCTCACCCTCCATAGCTTCTCCTTTCCTTGTGAAATCATGTTATTCTTCCTATCATTAAAAGGGACCTTTTCAAAACAGGATGTCTAGGAGCTCAGTAAACCATTCAAAAGTAATTCTCTGTTTGTTATTATTATCACAGTTGGAGAACTTGTTGGATTTTTCCTTAGTACTTTTCCTCTAACCATAGTTCTTCTCTTCCACAAAGGTAAAACATTGCCTATAGCTAGACCCTCATTAATTGTCCAGCCAGCTTATCCAGAGCCAACCCAAACTATTCCTGAGGCAGCCTCTTAGAACAGATAGGAAAGATTTCTCAATAGGCCAAGTGTTCTGTGAAGGGCTATCAGTGATGGATTAATTAAAAGGTGCGATTTTATTTAGAGCATCAGACGACCCCAGGGGAATGCCATGGCCAAAAACAGTGTATTTCACCTTCCAATTCTATCGTTTTCCACCGGTCACGACGCCACGGTTACAACTAGTGAAACTGGACCAACCTGGGATGACTAGCTCTAGTTCTCCGTCTCACATCCTGGTTTCAATTAACAAAGATGGTTCATTTGACAAGGGTAAGCATGTGTTTGAAATGTCCATATATGTGAATTTTGTAAGAAAGGTCAACTTAGGAATTCAAGAATGGAAACTTTCAAGTTGTTGGACAATGAGAAAAGGAAGCCAAAACAGTGGCTGTATGTTTATAATGTGTGGGATTTTAAGACTAAGTATATTGTACTAAGTTGTTTATAAACTAAGTACCTCAGAGACCTTAACTAATCCAGTCATTTAAATGAGATTTTTGTCAATTGGAATTAAGGCTGCCGATCCATGAAATATGCATTTAGATGTCTTCTATTTGTTCATGTAATATGTAATTAAGAGCAGGTCCCTCCCAAATGTTGAGAAGGATCATAAGGTGTGAAATCCACAAAAACTAGTGCCATGGGATGAGGGACAGTCAATCAGCATGGGCAGCTTTCATCCTTCAGAGATACTTTTACTTACACATGTGCATCTCATCACATGTGCTCGTGAATATATGACACCGAGAGTTTCTGTCCTAGAAAGTTTTTCCTGTTTCTGACAAAAACGATTTTGGTCGTGTGTTTAAATTTGCCACTCCTTGAGAGATTTAAGAAGCTGATTGTTTTTGCAGTAGGTGAACTGTTTGCAAAAGTAGGTTATGGTTTCAGAAAATCTGTATCTAACCTAGTTCAGTTTTGTTAGCAAAAGCAGAGATTGTGTGTCTTAAAGTTCTCGTCCCCTGTGACGATGCCATTTGGAATCCATGTCAGTTCATTGGGGCTCAGCTGGTAGAGGGCTTCGTGAAGGCTTGTACCAAGAAGGCGTTGGTTTGAACTTTGGGCAGGGCTCCGCCTTTGAGACTTTGCTGCTGTTGTTGTTAACTCAGGTGCTTTATGATTTCATTTGATTAATGTGTTTGTGAAATTGTAATTATAGCTGAAAGTGAGATTGGGTTCTGGGGTCCAGAAAATAAGGATGATAAATGAGTCAAATTTACTTTTAGACTCTTCTCCTGGGTTTCTTTTGGGGGCAGACTCTCCTGGGTTCCAGCTCCAGTATCTGGTGGATCCTGTGCTCCTCAAACCTGGAGAACAGCGGTGGTTCATACATTACCTTGCCGTGCAGACCCTACAAATCGATGTCTGGGATGGAGATTCGCTGCTTCTCATTGGGTCTGCAGCAGTGCAGATGGAGGTAATATCTTTCCGCAATAAAGGCATGATAACATGTAGCTCATTAAAAGTCCCATTATAAGAGTCCGGAAGAGTTGTTAGTGTGGCCCCTTTACCTAATTCAGATGCTATAATTCTGCCTGTTGATTTCCCTGATAGAAAACATGATTACATTCCTTGCGAAGGAAAATATCTCTTATAAAGTCCAAGTTCTATATTTTCAGTTGTTTTCCCCTCTAAGAACAAACTTGGTGGTTCATTTCCTCTCCTATGAGTTCTAAGGATTTTTAACTTTCGTTGTGTCCATCTCAGTGAGGATGAGGTAAAAAAAGATCTGTCCTTGGCCATTCTTGTTTCCATGGTTGCCTCCATAACAATTTCTTAAAAAAAAATAAAGGTCAGTGTAGTGTGGTGGGTACAGGGCTGATCCTTAAGATAGGATGACCTGGGTTCAAATACAGCCCCTGACCCTGACTAGCTCTTGATCGTGGACATGACATCAATCATACTATCACAGATGTAGAATTTCAAGGATCCTTAAAAATCATCTAGTCCCACACCCTTAAATTACTGATGTGGAAATTGTCTCCCAAGGAGTTTAAATGTCTTCTCCCAGGTCACATGCCATCTAGCCTCTCTTACCTAAACTTACCTCCTCTGTAAAAAGAGGAAAATAATTCCAGTCCCTCCTTCTGGCATGATGGTGGTGCTGAGGCTCAAATTCAGGTAACATCTGTAAAATGCTTGTGACTCTTAAAGCACTTTATAGAACACAAGCTGTTTATTATTGATTATAATTATTAATAAAAACCTCTGAGTTTGGGGCAACACTTTACAAGTTTGTAAAGTTACATAACAAGATTTGATTAGAGGAAAGGAGCACCTTATTCCATGGCGTTTTTAATGAAACTGTTCTAAACCCCAGATGGATGGATCCGAGTTTCTCCAGCTATAGCTAGTCCATGGAGCTGGCATGATGGGATCACTTTTCCTGCACTCGCAGTGTTTATTTGTTCTAGTGTATTATACAAAGAGAAGTTTAGACAAAGACAGATTCCCATCGGTCTCATTTTTTTTTAAATCAAGTGAGCTGGTGCCTTGATTTCTCTACAGATGATCCAAGTATCAGGTAGGATTCATGTGGTTGGGTCCTTTTGAACACAAGTGATAGGGTATCCTTCAAACATGGGGTCAGATGCATCAGTATGTTTCCTGAGCAAACAGGCTGAAGGCTGGGCTGGCCATTTGCCCCTTGCCTGGCAGTGTCCCCTAAAAACTGGTACCGACTCCCCTTTACCTCTTGCATATGTTTCCTTGTTCCACAGCACATCCTCCGCCAGGGCCAAGCAGCTGTTCAAGTCTCCCACGAGCTCGATGTTGTCACAACAGAATATGAACAGGATACGATGGTGGTGAGTGGAGTTATCACCAGGCCTGGAACCGTCAAACCCATCGGGGTCCACACTCTGGTGAGAGGTCGTCTGCACCTCACTCTGGCCAACGTGGGTAAGGAGCCCAGGCCCCCCATCTTGCTACTTTAGCTCCAGGAGGGCAAGGAGAGGACTTTAATTTCTTTTGTATCCTCCTCTCCATCTAGACTAGTGCGAGAGATGTACCTAGCAGGTGCCCAGGAAATGCATCCTGAATGAATAATTAGGAGGGTTAATGAGATTGTCCCTCACAGGGAGTGTTCTGTTATATTTTAGCCTTGTGACTTTTCAGTATGCCAGTGAATCTATTAGGCATCACATTGGCCCACATTTTTTTTCTCATTCCTATTCCCCCTGTGTCCTTTGGACTGTCCTTAAATAAAGAGTATAGCTTATGAGAGAGCTTTTTATCTGTTTGGCCTACTCTGTGTGAATGAAATGCCAAGCACAGTGACCTAAGTGGGGGCCTTCACTGAGGAGCAGAATTAAAAAAGAAAAGAAACTGTCCCAGACTTTCAGGCAGCTAGGGAGGAGGAGAGAGGGGAAACACAGTTCTTTCTGACCTGGAGCAATGACCCTTTGTGGAAAGGAGTCATAAAAAAGATGTCAGTGAGAATCACAGACCAACATCCTGATGTTTCCCTCTATTTTATCCTTGTCCGAAAGCCCTGCCTGGGGACAGAGGTTACTCACAGGGCCTGACTTTGGGGAGAATTGAGTCTAGGTCATTTGGAGAGGTAAGGTTCATTTTTATTTAAGACTTCCTTTTGTTTGGACATGCCCCTGTAAGGGTGCACCTGACATAGCAAGGTATTGCTGTCTGGCCTTGGTCACAGAGTTTGACAGGCAGGGTGCAGAACTGCCCTTCCTCGCTTTGCTGACCAGGTACCTTTACAGAGGTTTAGGGCTGAGTTCCAGTGTGCTTTACTGCATTCGGTTAATGAAAAATTAAAAAAAGAAAAAAGACTGTCATCCTTTATTATTTTCCTGGGTTGGGAGAGGATTTGAGGTGGGGAGTTTTTTTCTTAGCAAAATGGAAAACATATTACTGGGGACTTTTGACCCTAGACAGGTCAGGGCCCACAGTTACATCTCTGGAGTTTTATGAGGAATTTTCCATTTCTTAAAAATCACCTGAATTTGAGCCTACAAGCCATCCGAAAGAGCAGCCCGTCCTTTCTCTGCACATCAGCAGCCGGGCCCTGTCCCTGGCAGCAGGAAGATGAGTTAATGCACAGTTCATTAAGTCTGGTTTGAGTTTTCTGCCTGCTTGTTTACAAATGTAAAATCGGAGGCAGCTTTGAAAACAGACAATATGGAAACCGCAGAACTCAATTAGGTTCTAGAGAAATAACGGAACGACGTGTGAGGAACAGGCATTATTCCAAAGCTCCCGGCAGCCCCAGCTCCAGAGTGACTAGGAACATTCTTGCTTCCTAGAATGTATTGGTTATTTTTATATTTAATTCACAAGCCCACGAATGTGCAGTGACTCCAGGTTTTAAAATCTTATCTTCAGAAGAAAGATTAGCTCTATTATGCGTTATCTTAAATTGTCATTTTCATACTTGGCCTGCAAGAGAATGATAAGCTCTTGGAAAAGAGAGTCTGAGATCCACAACCCTGGGAGGACCTAAATGCAAACTTAGAAAAGGGAACAGCTGAACAAAGGACAAATGCCGAATACAACACACTTTGTATCAGTGCAGCAGCTCTTTGATTTCTCCATAAATTTGGCTTTATTCTTTTTTTTTAAACTTTGTGGTTTTTATTTCTTTATAAAATTGGTTATTATGCATTGAGCAGCAGGACCACTCCTGAAAATTGGATGATGACTGTGTAATTATTCAGGACTACAGAAATGGAATAAAAGCCAAATGGCGGCATTCCTACAGGGAGATGACATTGGGGCCGGTCTGTGGCTGTCTTGTATTCACGCTCCATGTATCTAACTCAGATGCCAAGAACTGAATTTTTAACGAGAGAACTTTCTACTTTTCAGACTTTGTTCATTTTTTTCCTCTTAAGACAATCTATATTCCACCCCAATTGGCTACTTTTTCTTCCCTGAATCAATCAACAAGCATTTATTAAGGGCCTACTTGAGTACCATGGATTGTGCTAGGTGAGGGGCATATAAGGATAAAGAAGAAAACAACTCTCTATCGTAAGGAATTTAATTTTAGAGGGAGGACATAGGAAGGACATAGAAAAATATGCAGCATAAATATAAATAATTAAATGCTAATATGTACAAAGTATTTAAATACAAGATGGGGAAGGAGGGTCTTAGAAGTTTGACTGAGAAAAGGAGGAGAGATATAGAATGAAAGCTTGAGGGGACAAGCTGGGTCTTCATTTGCCACTTCCTGAGGGGTCTTTGGCCAGGCTTTCCCATCTACCTTGAATGTATTCCTTCTTTGTCTTTGCTTCTTAGAATCCTTAGCTTCCTTCCAGACACAATCTCCCATGGGAAACCTTGCCTGATTCCAAGAGTGATTGCTGCTGTCTCCTTCACCTCCACTGATCTTGTACTCACTTATCAGAGTCAATGCCTGGTTGGTTCCACTTTCTCACTTTTATATTTGTTGCCTTGACATACCTAGTATGGTTCCTGGCACACAGGCACTTTAAATGCTGGTTGGCCAGTTGATTGATTGAATATTAAGTATCTTCCCAGGAGAATGTAAGCTTCTTGAGGACAGGAGATGTTTTCCATTTTGCTTTTGTAGCTCTTGTGCCTAACAGGTTGTGTTTTGGTTTGTCCTTCATTCTCAAAGGAGACCATGACATCATGAAGATGTTGTCATGACTTGCAAGTGAATTGGATTTAAGTGAGGGAGGGCTGTGCAAAGTCACCAGCTGCACTTTCTCCTCCAGAGCCATCTGGGTCCAGTGGCCAGATATAGATCAGGATGATGGGGAATGGCCCAGGATGCAGTGGGGGACCTTGGCCTTTTTAAGCCAAGGTCTGAGGTAATGGTTCATTCAGTGATTAGGGCTGTTTAAGAAGTGAGTCAAGGGGGCAGCTAGGTGGGGCAGTGAGTAGAGCACCAGCCCTAGGGTCAGGAGGACCTGAGTTCAAATCCTGCCTCAGACACTTGACACACTAGCTGTGTGACCTTGGGCAAGTCACTTAACCCCAATTGCCTTGCCTTCTCCCCCACCAAAAGAAATGAGTCAAGGGATGGCCCCTTTAATCCAAAATCAAAGGAAAAAAATCAGAGTGGGAGGGGATGACCCTCACTACTGCCTCACACCTTGCCAGGCACAGAGTAGGCACTTAACTGCTCATTGGATGAATTGAATGAGAATAGTGGATAAGCCTCAGCTGTCCTTCCCTCAGATACTTTAAATTCCTAGTTATGGGAACCTCATAAATGATGAGATGATGATAATATTGTTAGCACTTGATGAGATCAACAGAAGAGAGTAGTATGTTTGTTTAACTGTGTACAAGTTATATCCCTTCCCCAGTAGAATCAATCAATTGATGAACATTTTTGAAGTGCCAGCTACTGGTGGGGATATTTTAAAAAGGGGAGTGGGGGCAAAAGAAAGGCCCTGCCCTCAGAGCTTACAGTCTAATGGGGGAGACAACGTGGAAACAAACATATAGAAAGCAAACTACATCCAGGACAAATAGGAAATAATTAACAGAGGGAAGGCGCCAGAATGAAGAAGGGGTGGGGAAGGCTTCCAGTAAAAGGAGGGATTTTAGTTTTAACTTAACAGAAGCCAGGGAGGTTTCTTAGATGTTTTCAGTGGCTGCATATCCAATCAGCCATATTCAAGAATCTTCTGTGGAGCTAGACTTTAGGGAAAATGATGCACTTTGAGGGTCACATATTTAGAGTTTGAAGCCAGTTTTAATTTCTTTTTAAAATATGTTAATGGGGAAACACCACAGATACAAGAGTAGTGCCATAGATGGTAGCCTATCTTGATACTATGAAATGCATTGCTGGAATCATAGATTGTAAACATTGGAGCCCTATATCATTATGGTCATGTTACTGTCATTCTTGTTAGAGAAGGATTTTGTCCACAGACTCAGTGAGGACCAAACCACATAGAAGGTTATCAGAAAGTTGCTTATGAGGGGATGAGTTTTTTGGACATAACCCATAATCACAACAGATAAAAATACAGATATACAAATACGAAAAATACAAACCAGCCCTCAGTCTTGTGCACTTTGCATGGTTATATTTATGGATTGGTTAGAAAAGAGGGAGAAGGTGCATAGTCATACCATTTTTAGACCATCTATGGGACATCAGCGTCTCTTGTGAGATGTGACTTTTCTCTAACGATCAAGAGTTGCCATATTCCTGTAGGGGTTGGAACTGCCATTTCTGCTTCTGTAGGAAGTGCCTTCTTATTGACATTCTCACCATAAATGAAACCTGAAGTCAGAGAGAAGCAGCAGTTAAGTGGAAGGACAAATTGTAGGATTTTCTCAGAGAACTAAAATTAAGGCATCACCAGCAGCACAGCCAGATGGTGCAGTGGATAGAGCACCGGCTCTGAAGTCAGGAGGACCAAATCCAGTTCAAATCCAGCTTCCAATATTTACTAGCTATGTGACCCTGGACAAGTGACTTAACCCCGATTGCCTCCAAAAAGAAAAGAAGAGAAAAGAATGCATTGCCAGATATCTTGTACTCTAAAGCACCAAAAAACTTTATTTTGTGGGTTATTTGGCCTTCTTCACTTCCAGGGTTCATGAAAACAATATGCCCTCTGACCACATGAAGTTAATTGCTGTTCATGGGCTAACATATTTTGTAGAGTATGAAGAAATAGTGATTAGCATCTCCATCTGCCCTGGAAAAATAAAGTGGATGAAAAACTACATTTTGCACAGTTTTTGACAGCTAGTATGATAGGCATGTAGTCCCTTGGTCTATTTGTCATCCCTATGCTGGCAAACCCCCTCATTGATATTGTGGATGTCATGGATATTCATATTGTGAGGAGCATTCACTGGCAAATGTACCTCACTTGCCTCAAGGGCCCATCTCTAAAGTCAGACTCAGGTCTACATTTCTATTTTGTTACCATGCTAACAGAAACCTAGGAAACAGTAGTCCAGAATCAGTGAGAGCATTTAATCGGAACAGAATTGGAAGCAGGATAGAATGGAAACATTCTCAGCACCCATCTCTCAGATGAATCCCCTCCCCCTCCCCTCTTTAAGGTTCTTCCTGCCTACACACTGGGGAAAACAGCAGAGTTTCTCTCTCCAGACTTACTCAGTCACAGTTCTTCTTATAGCTCTTTCTTCATACTTCACCTCTGCTGTGGCACTGTGTAGCCTCCATGGCGAGGTGTGGTCTCAGGTGCTTTCCATGGCTTTGTGGACTCATCTTCTCCAAGCTCAGCTGGCAGCCCACTGGTCTAACCTCTTGGATAGTCTAGCCCACCGGTCTAACCTCTTGGACAGTCTAGCCCACCGGTCTAACCTCTTGCTCATTCTACCCATGCCTCACTTCTAATTCCTTCTTCCTTGCCATGCCCATCTCACCCGTATCCATGGTACATTATCTTGCTGGAATTTGAAGTCCTAGCCCACCTCATGGGGAAGTAGCTAGTGCTTGCTACCCTATACCCTGAGCTGCACAGGCTTGTCCTCATCTGGGTCAGCTACCATTAAAGCATCTTGCATTGGTGCTGCAGATGGACAAAGGGCTGAGCAAAGAAGGGGAAAGGCAGAAAGAGAATAGGCCAGATTTCGTTTGGAGAATTGCATGATCCCAAGCTTCTCACTGTCATGAAAGGCCTAGTGGCACAGGGGAATCCAAACAATAGTGAGTAAACTAGAGGATGACCTCCAGGGCATTGGGAGGGTTCTCTGTAGAGGATTTATGGGAAGATGTGGATGAGAATCACGCGGGGGAGGAAGCCCAGCTGCCATGTGCTCCCTCTGAGAATGCCGGGGATCTGTCTATCAAACAGGGATATTCTGGGAGTTGGAGGAACAGTCGAGGTATTTTCTCCATCCTCCCGACCTTGGCCTTACAAGATGCTATGTTGTGGTATTAGAGAAAGCTAATGAAGGGAGACTGACTGCAGTGAGAGTCCAGGGGAAGCAGCAGCCAGGAGAAGGAGAAAGCCTAGATATTTCACGTCAGTAACATTTTGTGAAATTATTCTACCAGGGTAAAAAATGTCTGTTTGGTTTTTGCTTTTACATTTTATCAGACTGCAGATTTACTGGCTGTGCTCTTAGTTCATTTTAATACCTGTAATCCAGGTATTGATATGACATGGAGGCTTGGTGGCTCAGTGGATAGAGCACTGGGTCTGGAGTCAGGAAGACCTGAGTTCAAATCCAACCTCAGACATCAGTAGTTGTATGACCCTGGGCAAGTCACTTAACTTCTGTTTGCCTCAGTTTCCTCATCTGTAAAATGAGCTGGAGAAGGGAATGGCAAACCACTCCAGTATCTTTGTCAAGCATGAAGAGTCAGACACGACTGAACAACAACAAAAACAACCACGAAATCAGCGGATCTGGTTGTGTGCCTGCGATGTTCTTTGATCCCATGCCAAGAGGAGTGACATGGGCTGTATTAACCTGATTTCTCTTGCTCAGAGTTTGGTTCTTCTCTCTCTCCCTCTCTCCCTCCCTCCCTCTCTCTCTCTCTCTCTCCCAGGACTTGTATATGTTGCCACTTTCTGGCCCCTGTTGCCATTTGTACAAGTCATCCCAAGTTTCTCTGTCTTCATCCTATTTGCCATTTCTTATAGGACAATGATATTTATTCCATCACATTTTTATACCACCCTTTATTCAGCCATTCCCAAGTCAATAAGCATCCACTTTGTTTCCAGGTCTTTATTACCACAAAAAAACCAGAGAAGTGTAATATTTAACAGAAGGATAGAATTATTTGAAGAAGCTTGCTTGTTTTATGGGACTCTTGAAATCATTTTATCAAGCTCTTAGGAAGCTCTTAGCAGTTGGTGAGAATTTAGTAGAGTGCTATGGCTAACCTTGCAAAATTAGCAGTTACACGTTCTGGATTTTTGTGGGAGCTTATTCATCCTTCTTAAAGAGTAAGCTTGCTCTCTCAAAACCATTGTGTTATGGAGGAACTCAAGCAATTCTAACATCCATTGAGTGCAGGGTTTTTTGCCTTAAAATGTGCTTGTGGTTAAAGACAATTATATGTAAAAGCCTTTGAAGTCTCACATTTTAATGTGGCCCACAGCAAAGTTACAGAATTTAAAAGGATAATTTTGTGACAGTTTTGTTACAATTTTAAAGAGACTGTAAAATTCCACCCAGGTTAAGACATTGCAGATTTGTCTAGAGATCAGATGAATAAGAGTACCTGTGTCCGCCTACTTGGTGTCAGGTTGTTTGTCTCATCAATGCAAAAAGGTGCACCTCATGCCTCTTAGAAGTCAAGGATGTAGAAAACAAAAGATGAATGAGGTGAAAGCTAATGGCGTTCTTTTTACATGTCATTCTTTCTTTATAATAGAACAAATTGAAACCAGAGCTTGGGAGTAAAGGTTTTAATATGGTGTATAATTTAGAAGTTAGAATTCTACTATGTGTTTGCCTCTCATTAAGCCTTTATTAAAATTTTTTAAAAAAAACCTTCTTTGCTATTAATATATTCTTGTTACCCTTATGGGGGTGATTTCAATTTAGGTCATGTGTCTGAACAGAAATCAAATGATTCCGACTCATTGCCCCCTTCACGATCGCGGATCATTTCCTCTAACGATGGGACCGGTGGCTTCCACGGAGGCAGTCTTCTTAGCCTTGGAGGCCATAGAGGTAAGTAGAGGAGGGCATCTTGCTCCATACCTAGATGCTCCCTACCTACCCCGGGGTGGTAAGCAGAGAATTGAGGGGATAGTAACTAGAACCGTCCTTCCTTGGAAAACAGTGCTAACAGAACGTCATCCAGACTTAGCCCTGGAACATATGCCCTAAGTAATCTTACTGATTTTTCCAGTCACGTTTGTTCTCCTCATTAATCAAATGCCATGGTCTGTGTACTTGGTTCTGTGGAAATCAAGCTCTATTCTTTGACAGAGTAATTGGAATCCTGTGAGTGGCATTTGTTGTGGGTTAGCTAGCTGCTCACCTGCAGTGGAGCAGGAGGAAAAGATAAAAGAAACAGGGAGAGCATTGGATTATTTTAATAGGTTTGAATAGTCAATGATAGTCAATAAACATTTATTAAGCATTGCTCTGTATCAGACACTGTATTAAGCACAAGGGATACAGATGTGAAAAAGAAAGACAACCCCTGCCTTCAAGGAGCTTATCATCTAATGGGGGAAGATATTACACAAAAGAAAGCTGAAAGGGGGGCCTGAGAGGTACCTGAAGCAAGAGCATGGTGGGGAAGTCAAAGAAGTCCCAAACAGGTGCTGCCATAGAAGTCACAGGAGTCCACAATGAGTGAGCTGGGGTGGGAAATGAGGAAGTGCCATATTTTAGACACTCATGGGCATTCCACCCTTATGTTTGAGAATAGAAGACCTTGGGGAAGTCAGTTCCATCTACTGCGTGCCAGTCACTGTGCTAAGTTCTTTACAAATATTATCTCATTTGAGCTCCATAACAACCATCTGTAAGGTGAAAGAGCTGTGTGAACTGATCTCTAAGGTTCCTGCCAGCTTTAAATCCTATAAACTTAGCTTGGAAAATATCTTCCTTTTAGTGAAAAAAAAAAACTTTTTTGAGGGTTTTTTCCCTCTGTAGATAACTATAATAAATAATAAATTTGATACAACATGAAACAGTTGCCCCGTGTATTAAATCCAGAAAAGGCCTCGTAAGTTAATTCTCTAACTAGCTCTGCAGAGTATAGCTCTAGAGCTGGAAGGCACTTCAGAGACATCATCTATGAGGAAACTGAGGCCCAGAGGTGAAGTGATTGTCCAGGTTTACACAGGCTACTGCCTGTGTACATGGCAGAGCTGGGCTTTGAGCCTAGCTCCTGCGATCCCAAACCCATGGCCCTTTCCACTGTAGCACATTGCCCTAGATGAGGAAACTGAGACCTGAGCAGGGCTCGTTGGACCCAAGATCATACAAAGTGTAAGTTAACGGATCTGGGATTAGAATTCACGTCTCCTGATTCACAATTCCAGACTCCTTCCACTTTTCCTTCTTCTGTATTTGAAAATAATGGCTAGGACAATGTGGTCCTTGTTTGAGAAACCCTTCCTTGACACAGAGCCCCGGTCACACTTTGAGGGGACACTCCCTTTTCTGTTTTCATTGCCTCCACAGAGTTAGCAGCATCTGATAGCCTCCTCCCACGATATAGCTACCAACTCCCCTTATAAACAAGTGCGTTTATAAGATCCAAAGTGTGAATAGCTTTACTTATGGATGCAAGGAAACAGACATAACTTGTGTCAGGCAGGGAGACATTTTGGATGGAGAGCTGACCTTCAAGCCAGGAAGACCTGTGCTCCAGGCCTGCCTCTGACCCAAACCAGCTCTGTGATCGTTCGTGCCCAGGAGAGGCCAAGTATGCACTGAACTCCATTAGCATGGGGGGTTTGTGAACGGAGAGTTCCCTACACCCATGAAACTGCAGGCCTACTCCCTATCCTTCTCCTCCCAGTGTACCAAGATAATATCCACTGCTCAGAATA
Source organism: Trichosurus vulpecula (assembly GCF_011100635.1). Lineage (NCBI taxonomy): Eukaryota > Metazoa > Chordata > Mammalia > Diprotodontia > Phalangeridae > Trichosurus > Trichosurus vulpecula. Next base: position 24,395,834 of record NC_050574.1, read on the forward strand.
GGACCCGGACTCCGGAAGACCCGAGCTCAGACCTAGCCTTGGACACTTACTTAGAGAGTCACTTAAACAATAGCACCTGTCTTGTAGGGTTGTTATGAAACTCAAATGAGGTAATATTTGTGAAGAACTTAGCACAGTGACTGGCACACAGTAGGTGCTTAATAAATCTGTCCTTCCTTCCTTCCTTCCTTCCTTCCTTCCTTCCTTCCTTCCTTCCTTCCTTCCTTCTTTCCTTCCCTCCTTCCTTCCTTCCTTCTTCCCTCCTTCCTTCCTTCCTTCCCTTCTTCCTCCTTCCTTCCTTCCTCCGCCTTCTCTCCTTCCCTCCTTCTTCCTTCCTCCTCTCCTTCCTTGCCTCCTTCCCTCCTTCCTTTCCTTCCTCCTTCCTTCCCCTACTTCCTCCTTTCCCTTCCCTCCTTCCTTCCTTCCTTCTTCTTCCTTCCTTCCTTCCTTCCTTCCCTTCTTCCCTCCTCTTCCCTCCTTCCTTCCTTCCTTCCTTCCTCCTTCCTTCCTTCCCTTCCCTTTTCCTCCTTCCTTCCTTCCCTCCTTCCTTCCTTCCTTCCTTCCCTTTTTCCCTCCTTCCTTCCTTCCCTTCTTCCCTCCTTCCTTCCTTCCTTCCCTCCTCCTTCCATTCCCTCCTTCCTTCCTCCTTCTCTTCCTTCCTTCCTATTTCCTTCTTCCTTCCTTCTTCTTCCTTCCTTCCTTCCTTCCTTCCTTCCTTCCTTCCTTCCTTCCCTTCTTCCCTCCTTCCTTCCTTCCCTTCTTCCTTCCTTCCTTCCTTCCTCCCTTCCTTCCTTCCCTCCTTCCTTCCTTCCTTCCCTTCTTCCCTCCTTCCTTCCTTCCCTCCTTCCTTCCTTCTTTCCTTCCTTCTTTCCTTCTCTCTCTTCCTCTCCCTCCCATCATTGGATCAAAGGGTTTTTTCCCTGTCCCTGAAGAGTATGTGTTGTATAAACCTAACTTCTATCTTGCTTAGGCAGACCTATCTCTTCAGCCAAACTTTCCCCTCACCTCCCTACTATCCCAAATCCTTTCTACTATAAGATTGCTCTGTGTGTAATATAAAGTAACAAATGGTGTGATAATTTTTATAGATAATCCGTAATCTTAATTTGTTGGCCTTTTATTAGCATTGTGATAGAGTGCTAGAGTTGGAAACAAGAACATCTGGGTGCAAACCTGTCACCAGCACTTACTGTATGACCTTGGGCATCTTCTGAACGGGGATTATAAAACCCATAGAACCTTTCTCACAGAGTCAATAACAGGCTTGAATGAGGCAATTTATAGAAGTGTTTTGCCAACCCTTAACCATTACATGGTCAGTTATTAACATTATTATCAAACTTATAAAATACATTAATTGCAGTTTAATTCACCAGCTACTTAATAAGCCCCTACCATATAGAAGGAATGGGATTTATGAGCTGGAAAGTACTCTCTAAATCCAGTATTTTCACTTTAATGTTGAAGAAACTGATTTCTAGCCTTGGTAACTGATCTGTTCTAGATCGCATAGTGGCAAACCTGCAACCAGAACCCAGATCTCCGCATTTCCAGACCAGTGCTCTTTCTGTCCTCATCATAATTAAGAAAAGTTCTCTGAGTTTATATTTTAAGCTTCAGTCTTCAATCATCTGTCTCTTTTCCTCTGTTGACATAGATCCTTGTTCCCCTGTGATTTAGGAGAAGAGCTTTCAAAGTTGTCTTGGCTGAGTTCATCACCTTCTGGCCCACCTGGGCCAGACTTAGATAATGGCTAGGATAACATAATCCTTGTTTGAGAAGCCCTTCCTTGACACAAGGGACCTGGTCATGCTTTGAAGGAATGCTCCCTTTTCTGTTTTCATTGTCAGCACAGAATTAACAGCATCTGATAGTCTCCTCCCACAATATAACTACAGTTCCCCTTATAAACAGGACATAGATAAGTTGACCCTCAGATAAACGAAATAGGTGATATGTCACCAGGCATGTCTTTCAAACTGGCTTTAAACAATGCAACAGAGTTCTCTTCTCTGTGTTCCAGACAGAAAACGCCAGTGCTCCCAGAACACAGGCTGAGATCATTTAATGCCCCTGCCAATCACCCTCAGTGGTCCACACGGCAGGGGTGTACGCATGACTCATATCTGATGGCACCCTCCATTTGTTGATGGACAACAGAAATTGATGAGATGATGTTCTCATATTCCTAGAAGATGAGTGAAGGTAGACAAGGTGTCTCTGAATAGGAACACAGTTCCTGTACTTGTTCAGAACCAGAGAAGGAAGCCTGTGATAGCTGGAAATCCTGGCATTCCTCCTCTTTGCCAAAATGTAAAACTGGTCAGTCTGTTCTGAAAAGAATGTGGTGCTTCCTAGCTTAGAGATATCCCAACAGACCAGTCCCTCAGAACAGTTCTAGAAGTTTCCTTCATGTCTTCATGGAAGCCAGAAGGGGCACAGACAGAGCAGTTTCAGAATGAAAACTTATACATGAGAAAATCCTGATCTTCTTGGGTGTCTCAGGGACAAGCTGGGTGAGGAGAAGGCGCCACACTCCCCACCTTTGTTGATTTCATGCAAAGAACATTTGTTTGGAAAATTCCATTCCTTAGAATGACCTTCCTTCCTCTAGAGCCCCCTTTCTCAATAACTCTTATCCCACTTGTCTATTCACACCCCATCAAGACTTAAAATGATCATTTTTAGCAGTAGTTTAAGACATCTGAGCCAATTTCTGCATCTGGAAAGCAATTAAATAGCTTTAAAATAGAGTGGTGGGTCGCCTGAAAATAGCACTTGTTTACTTGTTCCAGAGGAAGGGTGGGTGGGAGTGGGGAGAAGAAGCTTAGTTCTGCTTCCTAGTGAGAAGAAGCCACACGTTTGATGGCGAACGAGAGGCTGGCATGCCATGGTGAGGTTCTGCTGACTCATTGTGTAGAACATTCAGTGAGTGCCCTGCGGGGTAATTTGGGGGTAGGCCACAGATGATTTATTTTATTCTGCATTTAAATTATTTTCTAGAAATACACTGTTTGTGTAAGGTGGTAGGTTCCATGGACTAACCTTATTAGTCATCAGCTCACTGATCCCTCAAGCCTCCAGCATTGTAAAGAGATGAGTAAGTGTGGCACACTATTCCCTTAATATGGTTTATAAACCATTGTACCTTCATAAAGCCTTATTTCTGTCTTGTGGAGGTGACCCAGAGTTCTTGAAGCTGTGCTATCAGAGAGCAGACTCTGTCAGGGTCTGCCAATATTGGAAAGGCTCCCAGGTCCATTTTAGCAGTACATGCAATAGCATCTCACTATGGGAACTGAATCACATCAATATTCACATTGTTGCTATAAATAAAACGAGAAGACAAAATGAGGTTGTAGCTAAGTGGAAGGAGGACTTTAAGTTTCTCTTGGAGAAGCACATAAGAGTTACTTTTTATCCTGTGTCAAAAGGCAACAAAGAAATATCATTTCATGAGATAGTTGGTCATCTCTTGTTGTAGCATAGGAAATAAATATTTGAAAAAACCCACCATGAAAATAATTGAAACTTATGGGGTAATATCTGTTACAGAAGAAAAGTTCTAAGAATTTTGTAAAATCTTCAAATTAAGTCAACATATACTTTATTACTAGTGACTTGAATACCAAAGTGGGTGAGGTGACAGTAAAAAAAATGCTGGAAATATTGCTTGGGTGTAAAAAACTAAAGGGGCTGAAAGTTTATACACTATGCAGATAGCTCCTGCCTTTATGTCATGAATATTTTATTTAAAAGACACTCAGGAAATGCCACACCTGGCAAACACTAATATTGTTATGAAAAATGAGTTTAGTTACATATATACTATCAGACAAGAAACCATTGGTTATTTGTTAGAACTCATTTCTAGATCAGCGTTGTACAATGGACCGTTGGCTTATTAGAGCAAAGATTAAAAGCAATACCGAATTGGACAGAAATAAAAATGAGAAGATATGATGTGTAATTGAGCCAATGCCAATCTGACCTACTTAAAACAAAGCCCTTAATGCTAAAAAATGAGAAGCAGATAAAAGAACAGACATCAATACAGTCACTATTTCCTAGGGAAGCTTAACTCATGTAAGTTAGTTGCCACGATGAAAAGACCAAACAAACCTAAAAACCACACCTGCCAGAAAACACTTGATAGATTTGCTGGGCAGAATTATGTGGCAGCCGAGAACAGTGCTGGTTTAGAATATAAAGTCACTTGTAAAATCTTACAATGGAGGACAGCAGAACATCATGGGTAGTATTGCCTCAAAAGAGTGAAAAGCAGGAAAGGGTAAACAAATTTATTAAAATCTTCACAAGAGGACTGAAGAAGCCATAACTTCTGAAACTTCAGGGGTGAAACTGGAAAGAAGGTCATAGACAGATGAAAAATTTGAAAACTACACCAAGATGTCTATAGCAAACTCTCTTCTCCATCAGTGATGGAGAATAGTCCACACTTGGACTCTGACATCTAGCCCAAGCTGTACTTAAAGCACAAGGAATTAGTAATGGTGCCCAGGAAGACAAAAATAGAAAAAGCAGATGGACTAAAATGAGAGGAGGCTCATGCTGGAAGTCACACAGTCTTGAGGGTGTTGAGGGATCCATTCTTAAGGTATCTGAGAGAGAAGATTAGAAAAAATAGATCTTATTTTTATGGAGAAAAAAAAGGCAAGAAAACATCAACTACTTACCTATAAGTATAATAGCCCACTTTTATAAATCTTGATGAGAATAATCTGCGTACATATTGAGGGCATATTTGATAAATGTGAGAAGGGTACAGGCAGGCTTTCATTAGTAGTATTCTTCAGCAAGACCAAATCTTGAAAGACTGAAGGCAGAGGGGGTGAGGAGAGGAGGGAGGGAGGAAGGAAGAGAGATCAAGAAAAGGAAAGAAAGAGAGAGAAAGCATTTTTTAAAACTTAATTTATTATTTTTAGTTTTCAACATTCACTTCCATAAGTTTAGATTTTCTCCTCCTCCCTGCCCAAGACGGCATGCAATCTGATATTGCCTTTACACATACATTCCTATTAACACATTTTCACTTTAGTCATGTTGCATAGAAGAATTAGAACGAATGGGAGAAGCCATGAGAAAGAAAACAAAACAAAAAAGAAATAGGCTGCTTCACTCTGCATTATGGCTTCATAGTTCTTCTCTGGATGTGGATGGTATTTTCCATCATGAGTCCTTTGGAAAAGTTTTAGGTCCTTGCATTGCTGAGAAGGGCTAAGTCTGTCAAAATCAGTCATCACACACTGTGGCTGTTACTGTATGCAATGTTCTCCTGGTTTTGCTCACTTCACTCAGCATCAGTTCGTATAAGTCTTCCCAGGTTTTTCTGAAATCTGCCTGTTCATCATTTCTTATAGCACAATAGTATTCCATTACAGTCGTATACCACAACTTGTTCAGCCATTCCCCAATCGAGAGAAAGCATTTATCAAGAACATATTATGTGCCAGGTATTCTGCCAAGTGCTGGGTATACAGATACAAGACTATCATTCACTGAGTCAAGGACCTTACATGCTAATGGAGGAAGACAACACTTAAAAAGGAGATGAAAGAGGAAGAGGGGACATGGGGAGGGGGGTTGTTGGCAAAATAGTGAAGAGAGTAGTTAGGAGCTGAGCCAGGTTAGGAGTTAGCTTGGCTGCTGTGGGTACTTCTTCAAATGAAAGAATACAAGATCCCATTATGCTTCTTGTTTTTGGACAAATAACAAAGCTTTTGATTGAGTAGAACAAAACATTTCCTTAAAGGGTCACCTAACACCAAGAGCTGTTTCATGCATATGAAATCATTAGATTCCTTGAAAGACCTAAAAAAATGTTTATGAGAACATGGAAAAGAAATATGTAAGACAGACATAAATATGGGTTATGACATGCAGCATTGGAGACAATACCCACAATGATGAGACCAGATCTCCATTAAAGTAATTTGAGGTAGGTACTGTCTATCTGTATAACTCCCATGTGGCTCCAAGAAGCTGTGGCAAGCACAGCCACACCCTAATAAAACCATCTTGGCAGACAGGCTGAACCAGGTTGAGGGGAACCAACAGGCCTCAAACCCATCAGTGAGCTAGGGGGATGTCTACTCTAAGCAAGTAAAACTTCTCCCAGCAGAATGGGTGGATGTCTGTTCCAGTGGCTATGAAGGCAGCTGAAGCAGGTGCTATGGGGAGCCTAGAGCTCGGTCACACGTTGAAGATGCCAAGGTTGTCCACTGCATCCTGAACCATCGCCAGTGCTCTTGACTTTTGTCTTGCCACTGGACTTTGATGACTCTGGAAGAGAGAGTGAGGCTAACAACTTTGTGCAATTTTGCCTTACTTAAATCCAGTTCATGCACAAGTCAAAAACATCACCTGTGCTGTCATTGATCCTTTTCAAAAACAAAAGACAAACAGCAACAACAGTAACATGCTTTATTCATTCACCTCCAGATTGTTTATATCGATTGATCCTCAGATTATTTATACCATACGTTTATGTTTGTCAAAGGCATTAAATGCCGTCATTGAGGATTTCCGAACAAGTTCAAATAGAAAAATTCCCTCTAGATGGTGACACCCTTCAGATGCTTCTGTTTGCAAATAGCGTGGTGCTGATTGCATCAATTCCTAGAACAATTCCTGAATGAGATCGGTAATCACTTCAAAGAGTTTGGCCCAATAATCCACATAGGAAAAACCTTATAGAAGGAGGATACCTGTGTGCAGACTATAGAGATGGTTCATCAGTACACACACACACACACTGAAAAATATACTGAAAAAATACATTTTGGACATATGCTGTCAGTAGATAATCACTGAGCCCAATATTACATAGGAGAAGAGTAGGTTGGATTTTATTAGAGAAATTGCACGGTGGTGCTTCTTTCAAAAACTCAACTGCACCTTTTCTTGCCTATAAAGCATAATTTTATTTTACTTTAATATGCTGTTACGTTGGACATATTTCATAAGACTTTTTTGAAACTGTAGTCACTTATTAGTGGCACACAATAATCATTCAAACTTTCTACGTAATAATCACTGGTCAAACTCCATACCCCTCCCACGTGCACGAATCTGCGTTGCAAGGGTGTAATAGCAAGTGAAGTGGGACTTTTTGTTTTGCTCTTTTTGCTTTTGGAGTTCTAGTTCTTCTCAGCACTAAGGTAATCAGGTGCCTTTGATTGAGACTTGCCTTTGTTTGAATCAAGCATCTTTGATTAATTAAGAGTCTTTGATGACCTGCTTAAGTCACAAGGAAGTCACATGAGTTTGAGTCACATGGCTGTGATGCCCTCTGTGGGCTGACCCTCAAGAAGTGTATATATACTCTGAGGTTAGCATTTTGCTTCAGGGGGCTCACTCATTGGAAGAGCATTTGTGTGCTTTGTCCAGACGAGACTCTGGGTAGCTGTTAAAGAGCCCCCTGGCTTTGAAAACCCAGATGTTGGTCCTTCTCTCTCTGTTAACTATGTATGTATTGCTGTGGTCAGATAGAAACCTGTCTGTTGACTTGTGTTATTTTCTCCGAAATTCAGGTTGCTGACTTTTTCCCCTGAACTAAGTGAATGATATATGTATGTTTAATTAAAGTAAGATTGTTAATCCCTTAAAATTGCTCTCCTTAGAAAAGCAAATCAAAAACTTGTGCTGGCAGCCCTCCTGTGTGCTGGTACTATTGGTCTTACACCTGCACAACAGCTGCAAGCAGCATTGTTGTTACAAAGGGTTGGACTCAGAGTTGACTCAGTTTTTCTCCTCGTTCTAGCATATGAAGATGTGATACACCCTTTCACTTGCTAAAAAGCAGGACTTGTATTGTGGGCAGTTGAGTGCTGTTTCTTTGTGGTAGGACAGTGAAGACCAGAGCTACAAGGGCAGGAATATGAGGGGACTTTTGTTGGGTAAAGGGGAGTCTCCAGGTAGACCAGCAGCAACTGGGGAATAAGTAAACAACATCTCATTGTGGACAGACAGCAGTCTCCCAGACTCAGTGTATAGAAGGCATTTTTCAGTTTGTGCTCTCTAACCCTGAAATGGCAGACTTGTTTCCATTCCACATGATACTTAGAGATTCCTCCTAAAAAAGGAATATATAAGAAGAGCATATGGCAGTTGTTAGCTGAAAGCAAAACTCAGAAGAATAAGGTGGAAATAAGGTGTAGGGGGAAAGAGCGATGCAGAACACTTGAGTTGCAATTAACTCCTCTTCTGCGTTTTCACTGGCATGCAAAACAGTCCCTTGTAGAAGTAGTTCATGTTTTTAAATTCTAGATAGGCTTTAGTCTCTTACATAAGTGTCTGAAAGTTACTTACATTGAAAAGAAATGAAACCATTAGTGCCTTTCTACAGTGGTGACCATGGCAGGAAGATCAGGGCAAACACAAAACAAGGAATGGAGTTTTTCCAAAGCTTTGGTGTACAAGTCTGGGAGGAGTTGATTTCCATGCACACACCTGGGTTCCCTTTCCTGTAGGAAATCCAAGGGGAGCTGTAAAGGACGGAGATATATAAAAATGAAGCTGACACCCCCTTCCCCCATCCTGCCCCTGAAGTTTAGTTTCTCTGCATCTCTGTTGCCCTGCACTGTGCGATGTCCAGGATGTGAGGTGGCCTCTAGGCAGCTGCATGATCAGGGCCACTGTCTTTTTATGATTCATCACGCGGTGTATCAGATTCTGTGATCTGAATCCTTCATTAGGCTGTGAGCTCCTTGAGGGTGGTGGCTGTTTTTTTTTTGCATTTTTGTGTATCTGTAGCATTTAGCACAGTGCCTGGTACATTTGTTGTTGTTCACATTGTTCAGTTGTGTCTGGCTCTATGAGACCCCCTGGAGTCCGTGGGGTTTCTTGGCAAAGATACTGGAGTGGTTTTGCCATTTCCTTCTCCAGTGTATCCCCATTTTTGCAGATGAAGAACTGAGGCAAATAGGGGTTAAATGGCTTGCCCAGGGTTACTCAGTAAATGTCTGATGCTGGATTTGAACTCAGATCTTCCTGACTCCAAGCCTGGGGCTCTATTCATTGCATTACCTAGCTGTAAGCCTGGTACATAGTTGGCACTTAATAAATGTTTATTGACTGACACCTCATCAAAAGTCATTTTAGCCAATATGCAGGCAAGCTTTGGATTACTAAGGAAGGATCTCATAGTGAAGTACAGAAAAGTTTAGAACTAACAGTAGATGAATTATGTCTCATTCTATTATGTCAAGTGCTCCTTGATAAGTCCCTTGGGCCATTGTCTGTTGTTATGTTTCCAGTCATCACGACCAGGTTCCTTCAGCAAGGTCCCTAAAGGTGTCTCTCTCCTCTGAAGGAAGAAGATCTCTCTTATCTATCCTATCTCTCCCTCTCTCTCCATCTCGATACTATCTCTCTCCCTCTTTCCCTCTCTCCCTCTCCCTCTTCCCTCTCCCCTCCTCCCCCTCTCCTCTCCCCTCTCCCTCTCTCCCCCCTCCCTCCTCGCCTTCTCTCTCTCTCTCTCTCTCTATATCTCTCCTCTCTCTCTCTTCTCTCTTTCTCACTCTCCCCCTCTCCCCCCCTCGCTTACTCCCTCTTCTCTTCTCTCTCTCTCTCCCGCCCCCTTCTCCTCTCTCTCTCTCTCCCCCCCTCTCTCTCCCTCCATCCTCTTTCCTCTCTCTCTCGAACCCCCCCTCTTCGCTCCCTCCTTCTCTCTCTCTCTATCTCCCTCTCCCTCCCCCCCCCCCTGGATTTGTTGCATTGGGTGTTAAAATATATTCACTGGCTCTCAAGGTGGATCTTGTTACATCCCACTTTCTCCTCATAGTCTTTGGCTAGATGCATCTTCTTGTTGATGGAGTTAGTTTTTGGCTTGATATGGGAATGATGTGTTAGGCTGACCTAATTCCCCTATTCAGGTTCTTGCAGGCCTTGCAGAATAGATGGTGCCCCTCATTGGAGAGATCAGCCCCTCACCCAGTTACTGCCTTCCTGCAAAGGGCCATGTCATCCTGGAACTCAGATGGCTTTGTCTTGCAGATGATCTTGGTTTTTTCCATGGTGGATGGACCAAGGGTAGGGCTGGGGGTTGCAGCAGCAGAAGCAGAAATGTTCTAAGGAAAGGGAGAAGCACCGGGGGAAAAGGGAGTGGAACAGAATCAGTTTCAAAGATCCATCATCTTTTAATGTTGCTCTATGACTGTTAGCCCTGGAATATGATATTTTCCAAAAAATTAAAGTTGTAGCTCACCCAAAAGCCAATGGATAGCATGATGGACAAGCATGGACTGTGGTGCAGTAGCAAGGAAAAAGCATACCAGAGGAATGGCATAAAGGACATCATCAGAGAGAGGTGTGACTAGGAGGAAGAAACAAACGTGAACTGATCATGTAGTGAATGTGAGGAATCACCAACAGATGTCCCATGGGCTTCACTGGTATCCATGTAGTATGAGGAGCTCTAAAGGAAGAAATGTTGAGTGGACTTCTTGTGGAGGATGTAGGGTTTATGGGAGGTGGTAAGCAGGTGTCTTATCGTGTGAGAAGGAATTGATGGGAAGGAATACCCACATCAGCAGGATCCCCAATTCATTGAGAAGCATCAGTGTTCGGTCATTGTAGCACTGGTGATATGGTGGGTTTGCTGAGGATTCAGCTGCTTGTCATTGTCATTGTGTCTAAATGAGTTTCCTTATGTAGCTAAAATAACAGCCCCTGTAGCTTTCCTTTTTGTAGTTGTCGAGTTTTTGTTACCTTGATGGTCCTTCCTTACATTCAACAGAAACTTCTCCTGCTTTACCGGTAGCCTCTTTTCTCTCGTTCATTCCTCTCTGACCAAGGGGAACAATGATTCAGCGTCCTCGTGTATAGTGTTGAGATGTGGAGTGATCTCCTTTCCAAATATCATGTGACTTCCCTTACCTACTAGGCACCAGAAAATCTCTGCATAGCAGGGCACATTAGTATTAATCAATACTTAAGAACGCACATCAGAATCCCTTATTTGGGTGGTGCCGGTGGGGGATGGTGCTACTAAGAGGGATCCTATAGAGGTGATAGCAACAAGGTATAGAATAGAATCACGTGACTTGACATCCTAGAACTGAACAACTTGGACTTGTCCTAGCCTTTGAAATGATACCTTTGCAGCTTCCTGGCCTAGAAGGAGAAAATTATACTAACAGGTTTGTCATCTGTGCATTCTTGAAGAACATTCACTCCCAAACTAGGCTCTGACTCTCTTATTTGGCAACTTTGGCAGCTTTTAAAAACGTGGCTCAAGCTCGGAAGCTAGCCGATGTGGACAGTGAATTAGCCGCAATGCTTTTCACTAACAAGCAAGAGGGGAGCAAGGTCCATCAGGTCACCAACCAAGAGGCGGATGCCACGCGGAAGCGCAAGCTTGAGAGGATGGTGGCAGTGCGACGTCAGGAGTCTGAAAGCAATCTTGCCTTGAGAAGAAAAAACCTACTGGTGAGAGACCTGCTTTTAGCCAGCAAGCCGTTGGTGGCTACATTTGTGGTTCCAGAGTGGTCTTAGGGCTTTGGCATTCTCTCAGGATATCGCTTGACCTCATCCAGCCTATGCCATTTCTTGGTGGCAGAGTACAAGGCAATTTAACTTGGGATTCCCGTATGTCATAATTTCCAGCTGTGGAAGTGAATTTTCTTGTTGGAATGGTTACATGACCATCTGAGATGGAATCTCTCCTTATAGGAACAGAAGAGTAGACATGGGAGGGACCCTAAAAGAGATGTTCCCCTATGTCTGGCACTCTGATTCAGGAGGGTGGATGTCAGAATGATGGGTATCTACCCTCTTCTTATGGATCTTGAGGGACCAAGACCCCACAGCTTTCCTTGGTGTAGTTGTCAACTACACTTGATGGTCCTTCCTTGCGTTCGACAAAACTTCTCCTGATTTACCGATAGCCTCTTATCTCTTACTCATTCATCTCTAACCAAAGAGAAAAATTATTCAGCATCCTCTTGTAAAACCCTCTACTACAATTCTGAGATGTGAACTGATCTTATGCGACTTCTCTACCCAATTTTAATCATTCCTAGAATTATTGATGTAGAGGATTTTGAGGTGAAAAATTAGACAGTTTCTTTACCATATTTATGGTGGGTTTTTTTCATTCCTTCTAGAGCTTTGGATAGATGGGGAGGAGGAGAGAATCGATTCAAAACCCCATGTTTTAACATTGATCTTCTTCTTAATGTTGCATATGGCTGTGAGCCATGGAATGCCATATTCTCAAAATAATTAAAATTGTGGGTCACTCAGAGGCCATACGGTGGGCAGGCATGGACAGTAAACCCACAGGAATGTTGTTCACACAAATGGGGCAGGGAGCAAGGTCCATTAGCTATCCACCATTTTCTTTTAGAAAAGGAATATTAGATGACCCAAAGAGACAGTTAGTTCCCACTTTTATCCAGTTTTTAACAAGCTTTTGTCAGCTTGAGTGTACCCTTACAGTCTTTGCATTTGCCTCCATCCTAGGACTGCAGATGTAGAGCCAAAGGGACCCCAGAGGCCCTCTGGTCTAACCCCCTCATTTCACAGATGCAGCAGAATCTGAGGCAGACAGCATTAAGGAACTTGCCCAGGGTCCACATAGCCAGGAAGTGGCTGAGGCAGGACTGAAACCCAGGTCTTTCTGACTCTGAGTTCAAAGCCCTATCCAGTGCCTCTCAAAATACAGAAGTAGGGATAGAACCTGAACCTCCCAGGTGAAGAAACTCCCTCCGCAGTGCAGATCAGCACCTTCTCTACTAGTCTTAGAGAGGTTAATGTAGGCCACTGAGAAGCTAAGGGTGCTGCTCAGGGCCACACCGCCAGAGGTGGCAAGAGGTGGGTCTTCCCAGCTTGGAGCCACTTTTCCTCCATTGTACCATATTCTGCCTCTCTTAGTTTGGGGGATTTTGCATTCCTCATGAGGGAAAGAGCTGTGGAAATAGATGCAGTGTTGAGTAGGTTTTTCTCTCTTCCCTGCTTGCTATTAGAGTTGTTCTCTAGGATAATAGCTATGCTTCAGAGAGAATGGGGACAGCACCTTTGGGGAGATGGTATTTGGGCACAGTGCTGATCTCAGAGAATCTTGCCAACTCAACCTAGTGTTTTCAAAATTTAAACCTCTTGAGGAAATAGGGTAGACTTTGAACATGTTACTCTGGGATACTGACCATGTAGGAACAGAGGAAATCCTGGAGGCTGATGGCCCAGTGCTGGGGTTGGGGATCGGGGTGACTGGGGGGAAAAGGATCCATTTCCTTAAACTCAGTGTTTTTCCTTTCTAAAGGTGCAGCATAATGTCCAAACCTCAGCACCTCCCGGGATCTCCAGATTAGTGATGCATATCGAGAGCGGACCAAAGTAGAGAGCATCACCAAACATGCTGAGCCTGGTCATCAACTACCCACCATACTATCTATGCCACTATGGGCACTGCTGAATTCTTTGAGTTTGCCCTTAGGAATCCACACAACCTACAGCATACAGTGTCCATTGAGATTGATAACCCAGAGCTCAGGTATGGCTCACTTTGGCTGGCTTTAAAAAATATCACTCCAGCTCCATCTTCTTGGTGGAAGGGTGTTGCCTTACTGAACTGATTCAGTCTTCAGAAGGGGGGTGTCACTGGTCTGCTTCGTTGCAGGTTATAAAAAAGGATAGGTTCGTGGCCAAGGAAGAATACCCTCCACGCCATAACCTCTTAGAAAGTGGGTAGGAGGTTTTCCACCCAGTAGTGAATTCACCAGGTAGAATAGGCCCCCTTGCAGTCCAGAGTGATGGTGTGTATATCCATAAGAGTAATGCTGCTGACATTTTTTCTAGCGTCATTCTGGATAGTAGGGAGTGGAGACACTTCAAAGATGCTACCAAAGTGCATACGCCACTGGAAGAAGACATGTTCCATCTCCACGAAAACTGCACGCCCCGCAACTCTACCTGCGCCACAAGGAGACAGTTGCACCTCCCTTTCAAATATCAGACTTTCTGCCTAGATCACACTGTTATGATGCAGGTAGGAAATCTGCCCTGTGTGATGCTCAGGCACAATCAGTGCTCATGTAGAATGGAGAAAGATCCATTTGACTAAGTGATTTGGGGGAATTAACTTTCATTCTTCATATCATTTTATGTGTTTCTGGAGACAGACTTTAGAAGTTCTAGGAATGTGAATTCATGATTCATTTTGTTCCTTTCTAGGTAATTTGAAGTTTTCTGCTTTCATTTGTGTTAAAAAAAACTAGTCAAATTGTTTCTGAGAAATTTGTCCCCACATTAGAAAGACCGGTGTCATGGAGAGAGCATGGGTTTGGCATCCAAAGACTTGTGTCTGAGGTCTGGCTGTGGCCCCCTGTGCCATTTCCTTCCTCTGTCACGTGAAGGAGTTGGATTCCATGACCTCAAAGGTTCTTTCAAGGTCTAGATGTTCTGGCCACATCCCTCTTTTGGATTTGGTAGCAATAGACTTCCAGGGCCCATCCTTTTAGGGTATGAGGGAACACCAGAATTCTTTTAGTTTACTAGAAAAATAAACTAGACTTTTTCTATTTCTACCAAAATCTTTGTTTGATTTTCTTTCTAACCTAACAAGTATTTATTAAGGGAGCTGCTCAGCAGCCTTAAATTGTCCACTGTTACCTGTCACAGGTGACAGAAGAGGCCAGGATATCTGCTTTCAGCTCTCACAGAATCTATGCCTGTGTCTCCTCTTGCTTAACAAAGCCAAATGGAATGAGAATTTTCAAGGCTTTAGTGGTTTCTCAGCTCCGCAGCTACTGAATGTGCTATACTCATCTTAAATGGAATGATCATTATTTCCTGTCATACATATAAAAATACACAAACATGGACATACACATGTACATGTACATGTACATATATGCACATATACACACATACCCGTACACATGTATATTTAGGTGTAGTGTGTATATATACACAAATACACACACATATGTAATTTAAAAATGTTTAAATTCATTTATATTGACCCCTAAACTCTTTGCTGCTGAATACGAATCAACATTCCAGATGGCTCTGTGAAATTTCTGGAAGCGTAAACTGCACAGCTGTTAATATACATTTATAAATTGTTTCTAACATTTCCATTATAACTCATGTCCTCTGATTTTCTAGCAATGTCCTTCTGAATGTATATCTGACAAGGTCCCAGAATCCACGTTGCCCTGGAAGTCCAGGTGAAATACCCACCAAAAGCATTAAGGTAATGGTGGTGGGTAGGGATACTGATTCTGAAGGGCTAATGCAGCTCAGGGAAGGGGGAAGGGTTATATATTGGTTGGACAATCAAGCTCCACACGCCTAACCGAAAAGAGAACTTTATTTCAGAGAGAATACACAGTGATCTATTTTTGCCATTAGTTTTTCCCTCACTATCATTTGCACCTTCCAGTGTTGGTGTCAGCACATCAAACATATGACATTCATTTGTGTTGTTTTATAGTGTCGTGGGGAGCTGAGCTCATCACCGGAGGTTGGCCACTGGTGATAAATTCTTTGACCATAGGCAAACTATAAAACAACACAAAATAGTTTTCATTCGTGTGTGACCCACTTCCTCTTCTGCAGGGATGTCACAGAAGAGGGGAAAGAAAATGCTAAGAATCAGGCATTTCTAGACCCTCTGTAAACACTCATGTAACTAGTGGTACTCTAAAGAAGAGGGGTCCTGGATCAGTAGCGAAACGGACATGATGCTGGAGGCGCTGTATTATACTTGTCTTGACGTTCTGGATATGAATCAGATGAAAGGAAATCAAGTGACATCCCAGGAGCAGGATGGCTCACTAGGTTAGATAACAAGTAACAGCCTCTACAGAACTGGCTTTATCATCATTTATCCAAAGGAAACAAAAAACATGTTTCACACGCAGGGCCTGATATCTTGTACCATGCTGTTTGCTATTACCGGCAAAAATAAAATCCCAATCTGATGACAATGGGAGCTTATGCACCAAAAATTTGTTGCAGAGAATAGAAGATGGAAAAAATTCTATGATAACCTTGAAATTAAATCTGCCTGTATTTGAATGCTCCAGGACTCCCATGCAAAAGGTAGCAGAGAGGAAGAAGATGAAAATATGTTGGAAAACATGGCTCAGGAGGAAGAAACAAAAGAAGCCAAAGGTTTTTAGGCTACAGACACTTCATACCCATACATCTCAGGAAGAGAATTAAGAGGCCCCAGAAGCTGTGAGAACCAAAATGACAACCCCCAAATTGAAATTGATTACATGCTAATAGACAGGAAGCTGCTGTGGGAACTCATTTTTGAATTAGCTGTCAGTGAACAGTTGGATCAATGACTTGTTAGATCAAAAATAAAATGAAATTAGAAGAAAGCATGAAAGTGAGGAGAATGTTGTGCAATTTGAGGCCACTCCAGCCTGACCTGTTTAAATGAGCTGTTGAAACGAAAAAAATGGAAAACTCCACAAAACAGTAGATACTGACACAGATTATCAACCTTTCCTGAGGGAGCTTAATGGATATAAACCATTCCTACAATGAAGAGACCAATGATCCTAGAACCATCTCCACTGGCAGACGCTTCATCTCCTCACCAAACACAGAGATACAGCAACTAGAATAAAGACTTGCTTGTAAAATCTTATAGCAGAGGATGGTGAAAGATTCTAAGCAGTATTGCCCACTAAAATAGTGGGAAGCAGTAGAGGGAAAAAAGAGATTTACTAAAAGTTAGGGAGATACCAGTTAAGTCAGATATCTGGAAAAGTATTTAGTCAGTCAGTCAGTAAACCTTTAAGTGCTACTATGGAATAATCTAGATACTGTGCCAAATTCTGGGAATACAAAAAGAATAAAAAATAAGAAAAATAGTCCCTGCCTTCAGGGAGCTTGCATTCTAATGGCAAAGACAACATATGAAAGGCAAAAGGATGCCAAAAAGTGGGGGAGGACTGGGGAAGGCACCTGACATGGGGGAATGCTAGAGAAGTCCCAAGGAAGAGCCGGCAGGTAAGAAATGAGATGTTCCAAACTGAGCTCCATTCTTAAATAGAGATTTTGGAGTTCATGATTTCACCCTCTGATCAGAGGAATGGGGTGGTGATGACAGGGAGTTCCAAGGCTGATGAGAACTTGCAGGATTAGGGATGAACCCTGAGGGACAGCAAACCCGAACAAAAATTGAAAAAGAACCTGTTAAGAGTTTTATGAAAAACTCTTTTCTCCTTCACTGATACGAATCACCTCACATTTAGTGTCTAAGGATGTTGTCTCATATATACTGCCTGAAGAAGCAGATATGGAGAGCCTCCTAAATGAGATGTATAATCATGGCAATACCAAGATGGAAGAACAGATGGACTATGAACATATATCCCAGGCCGAGGTCCATGCTGGAGGTGACACCAGTTTGGGGGGCATTGATTCTTAAGATAGCTAAAAATGGGAGGATCACAAATATTTGGAAAAAAAAAACCATGGACCTTCTAATGCCAAAGAAAGGTGAATCAGGATGCAGAAATAATCTCCATGCTTAATTATAACCATACCTATAAAATTTCAATGAGAATAATCTATTTGCATTTATAATGACAGTATTTGGGTTTTGGAAAAGGAAAAAATGTACCTTCCTCCCTTCTTACAGAGTGGGGGCACTATTGTTATGGAAACATTACATGTATTGTCAAACTCATGGAAGAGGCTAGGTCAGTTATGCTGAAATGCTTTATTTTGGCTCTTTTAAAAAAGTCATTTGTCATAAAGGATGACTCACTGGGCGAGGGGCAAGGGGAGGAATATATTCAGAAGTGAAGGTATCTTTTGTAAAAACAAAAGATATCAATGAAAGTTTTTTGCAAAGAATAACTGGCACATTCATTAAAGGCCTCCTTGAAGAAGGTGTGAGAAGGGAACGGACAGACTATCATTGACAGTAATCTCTACAAATATATACAGAAATATACGTGTGTTATGCATATATAGACGCACGCAAAATCTAAAATACATATACAAATAATTAAATACATACTTTATATATAAAACAATAAATATATATTTAAATATAAAACATATATTCAACTATATGAATATATACACAAATATATGTGTATATACTTGTGTATATATACATATTATACTTATGTATATATGTTTGCCTAAGGTAGGTGTTCACTGTTATGGGAAAGACGTTCTGTGCCTAGTTCAAATAGAAGAGTCTAATATCCATGATGAGGATCCTAGGGACATACTTGGCACAGGTGACATTGTGCTGACATCATCAAGCTTCAGAATAATACAAAGCCGTCCTTTTCCTATGATCCATTGTCACTTGGAAGGAGAACTGATTAGCCATCCACAGTGAAAACAAAGTGGATGAAATCAGCCGCTCAGATCACAGCAGGGTAAAGTCATTGCCGTAGACCAGTAAGCTGGACCGGAATTGAAGCAGGAGGAGATTAGACTGGGAATTTTGTAAATTGCAACTGAACTTGAATTAATCCCAAATTTTTCAATGTCATAAATGCTCATATCTTTTTAACATGAAAATTCCTCTGATGTCGTTCTATTTGTTTGTAAATGATGAAATGCGCTGACTCAGAAGGACTGAAATTGCCAGTGACCCAGAGGACCATGGAAAAACATGTCGGACTCCAGCATTTCTCATAAGAAGTGGCATAAAAAGCATCATTTTTGGCCAGATGAAGATGAGGGCTGTCATGAAGTGAGATTAAAGAATAATGGACAGAGACTGAGAGTTGCACAGCTCTCCACGAAATAGGAAAAGAACCGGAGAAAGGCCTCCAGCAGGTTGGGGAGACTTTTCTGGAGAAGTTACAGAAAGGGTGGGGGGGGGTGGGGGTCACAGAAGCATCCCAAGGCTCCTGGAGGGGATGCAGCCTGTGGAGCCGCCAGACACTTCATTCTGCCATGTGCTGTCTTGCAGGCCCTTGGAGTAGACAGTTCTCTAGAGGTGAAATAACTCATAGTTCTGGAGTATTCAAGTCAGGTATCGCTGAAGTCTGTTGCCCCTGTCCTTGAGGAACAATTTTGTCATAGCATGAAGGCCATTAAAACATATTTAAACTTGTTATGCAATAACTCCTTCCATAGTGCTCCTGAATCTTGTAGGATTAATATGTTTTCTCTGTGCTTTATCTCTTCTGGACAGTAAGACTTAAATCCTTAATTGCTATCTCAAAGGAAAAATGATGTTTGTAAAGAGGTCTTGCTTCACAGTCCTGCTGGCGTGATACCATAAGGAGAAACTTGGTGCTCTGATGTTTTAATGGGGATTTCTGAAGTGAATATTTTTTTACCAGCAGTTGTCCTGGAAAAACACAAAGTCCTTCCTTTCTAAAGACATCCTCATCCTCATCACTCTGAACGCAAAGTAGAGAAAGAAATGAGATGTGGGCATTAGCCAAGAGACAGCTGCTAAGGTTGGCTTCTCCTCAGGCTTTAATCCCAACTGGGTGAAAAGTGAGGCCCACCTGTGCCCCAGGTCAGAGGAGCTGCTTTCTCCTCGTGCACAGCTTGACTCTGGTTAGTTTAATTAAGCCCCTGATGTAGGAGTGCTTTTTTCTTCTACTTTGGGTCAGAAGCCTTCAGTGCTGCTTCCCTCTGTCCTGGGAGTGAGCCCAGTCCTTGAAGGCGATGCTGATGTGTGTCAAGATCTGGCAGGTCCTCCTGAAGTCCAAAGGCCCGGGCATTAGCCTCCCAACTGTCAGAGGACCAGCCTGGCTGGGGGCAGATGCACAGCCTCAGTGCAGGAGATGTGCCCCTGGCTCCTCCTCGGAGTGTGGAAACTCAGCTGGATGCATGACCTCGTCGACACAAGGCAAAGGACAACCCATCCGGTCCTGCCCACTCTGTGTGACTCTTCTCACCAGAAGGAGACAGCATGAGGGAGCCCTTGAGCACTCCGGCTGGGCCTGTCTGTCATCCTTTGCTCTCCCCACGGGATCCCCATCTCTTTTTCCCTCTGTTGAAGGAGAATTAAAGTACTATTGAAGTATGAAGGAAATATGGAATTATACAGATTATTCTGCGTAGCTCATAGATTTTTTGAAAACCATTTCCTGACCTGTAAAAATGTTCACTAACCCTTCTGAGACTTACCATGACCGTATCGGTATTAGGTCGATGGAGCCTGGAAGCTCATTTCCAGTTTCTCTCAAGGAGAAATGAATTATCTCAGCCACTTAGCACCCTAGAAATCTCTGCTGCACTGAGTTCTCTGAAAACCTTTTAGTTAATGAGTTTCCACAGAACATGACCTAGGAGCTCAACTTAAGGTAGAACTTTCTAACAATTCAAGCTATGCAATTTTGAATAGGCTGCCTCGGGGGTAGAGATTTAGACTTGGAGTCAGGAAATTTGTGTTCATATCCTATCTTTCCTAACCACCCCCCCCCCCCCGCAACTGCAAGGGCCCTTCCTCCCAAACCACTTTGTAGTTAACTACTCTGTATGTATTTTTATTTATTCACTTTATTTTCTACTTTTATACTTTATATTTTATAGAGAATGTTTCAAATACCTGCATGCATTTCAAGCAATTAAAACATTTTAATAGCTTATAATGCATGGAAGCATTTGGAACACTCTGAACTGACTGGATATCTCCCCCACCGGAATGTCATTATGCCCACGGTGAATAGGGATTGTTTCATTCTGGATATGTTATGTCACCAGCATTTAGCACAGGGCCTGACACAGAGCGGTGCTTAAAAAATACCTGTTGATTATTGATTGGTTAGACCTCTTAGATCAAGCAGTGGCTGGATAGCCAATGTGGAAGGTGTTGTTCGAAGGCATTGTCAATTAGGTATGGATTGGACCAGGGTGATCTCCAAGGGCCTCTTGATTCTCTGACTATAAGATACATCTAGACTGGAACTTGGGCCTTAGTTGGCTTTTATGGGACAACACCGATGCTTCCTGAGACCCCTTAACTAGGCAATCAGGTTTTTTCTCTTTGTCATTTTACCAAGGCTTTTCAAGATTTCCGGACCAGGCTGTATCAGATGACTAGAAGTAAACTTTCTTATGGGAAAGGACAGCTCTTGGGAGACAGACAGCATGCAGTTGGTACAGTAGAAAGGGCACTGGGTTGGGACCAGGAAACCTGAGTTCAAATCCTGGCTTTATCATTTACTGGCAGAGACCTGTGTGTCTTTATAGTTTTGTGTGCCAATAAGTTGGCATAGTGCCTGGTACATATTAAGCATTTAACAAATGCTGATCAATTGTGTGGCCTTGGGTAGGTCTCTTAACCTCTCTATGCATTATTTTATAAGGTGAGGGTGACAGGGATAAGAGAGTCTCTAAGGACAGGCACCATGCAGTGGACTGAGTCAGGAACACCTGGATCTGAATCCAGTTTCCAGCCCTTACTAGCCATTGACCACCAACAAATTCTATAACCTCTCTAAGCCTTAGTTCTCTCATCTGTAAAGTAGAATTTGCAACATCTAGAGTGGCTGCACATGTCTAATGAGATAATGTTTGTAGATGGCTTTGTGGTCTTCAGAATGCAGTGGTGCTGTGAAGATGATGATGATGATGGGAAGCGTAAGCAGAAATCTGTGATTCCTACTCTTCTCTGATACTGGGGGTTGTTCTTTTATGTGCCAGGTATCGTTTAGTGTGAGCAGTGGCAAACCCATTGCCATCCTGTGCGTGAATGTGGAATATCAACCCCACGTAGTTGATCAGACGTTTCGGTTTTATCACCCAGAGCTCTCCTTCCTGAAGAAGTCCATCCGGCTCCCTCCTTGGCACACCTTGCCTGGTAAGCCCTCATTCAGGTCTGGTGGAACAACCATTTTCTATCCTAGATTTCCCCATGGCTACAAACAAGCCTATTGAAATGACATCTGTTACAGGTCATAAGTCACTTTCTTGTCCACAACATTTTCATTTCAAACTTTATAACTCATGATGACATAGCTTCACTCTCATTTCTTCTACCCGTCTTTCTATTTGCTTGTAATTTTCTTTGCCAACCCAAAATGAGGTAGAATGTTTACCCTTATACTCCGAGAACTTTGGATTTGGTCGTTGTGGGTGTCCCCTCTGCTGACACAAATAGCTACTCTGTGACTCGGTAGAGTGGCTGAGAAATCCATCACCTGCAGCCAACGTGGCAAAGAGCTCCTCCAAATTTAATGCCGCTGTTCCTCAGACAACAGGCCTAGTGTCTGCCCTTTGAAGTCTTTTCATTCTGTCAGAATCCTCTCCAAACTGGCATAGTCCAAGATCCCCTCTGTGGCATGAGGTGGCACCAGAGGAGAACTGTTACAGCAAAAACCAAGTAGTCTGCACTTAATGATGTAACTACTGCTTCTAAGGCAGGCCTTTCTGGATGCCTGTTCCCCAGCAGCCAGGCTTGTGGCTTGTATACTTATCTGTAGGCTCCTTTGAACGTAAGCTCCTTGAGGGCACAGGCTGGCTCATACTTGTATTTGTATTCCCACCATCCACATGGTGTCTAGCACATAGTAGGTGCTTAATAAATGCTGACTGATCTAGAATCATTTTCAAAACACAGAATCCCCATGTGCTAATGGGCACGATTATTATTCTTATATTTGCATGTTGCTTCTCAAGATCAGTTTTTCATCTTAAAATACCTTTGGTGAGTCCCTAAGGAATGAAAGTCATTAAAAACCCAAGTAGCTTAGAACTAAAAGGTCAATATGTACATGATATACTAGTTTATCATTAATAACAGCAAACATTTCTGCTGCGCCTTTGAGGTTTACAGAGTGCTTTGTGCCACCTTCCACTACAACCCTGCGAAGTAGATGCTATTATCATCTCCTTTTGATATGTGAGGAAACTGAGGCTGGCTTGCGCAGGACCACAGAGCTAGTGTCTAAGTGTCTACCATAGGATTTGAACTCAGGTCTCGACTGCAAGTTAGGATGCTGTTCACGTCTGCCATCTAATCTTGCTGTCATACATGTTCAGTGAAATATTAACCTCATTCCTGTGTATCTGAAGCTCTCCAGCTGGATGAAGAAACTAGTACTACATGTTTGCTTCTCCCGAGAAGTTGCCCACTTCTGCCTAAGTGATGCCATGTAAAGGAGGTCCCATTCTGCCTGTAGGACTTGTGTACGACTGTCCGAGACATTAAAAGTGATTTCTCACGTGGGGAGGGAAGTGGAGCCGTTTATGTCCCTGAAGAGGAAAGGTATCAATCTCTGAATCTTTTCCACTTTCCTAGGTGCCCCTGTAGGAGGAATGCCTGGTAAGGAGCCCCAAATCTACGTTCGTTGCGTGACCCAAATGTCATTTGTGAAACCAAAAAAAATGGTAGGTGCATCTGCAAGAAGGCAGATCTGGAGATCTGGAGGCCAAAGAGCACACCACCATTTTGGTTATTACAGCTACCCATGAGTTTAGGTTCCACATCTCTCAGGCTTTTGCTCCAGTAATAGATTAGCCCATGTCCTATGTCCCGCCTGATCCGCTGGCCAGATCTTCATTTTAGGTTAAGCTGGTTGCTGTCCATGGTTCTGGAGGGTTATTTTGTAGCCCTCGTGAGAGCTTCCATGCCTGAGTTTTATTACTCTTGATAGCCGCTGGGTTCCCAGATCATCTCCCTGAATTTAAACAAAAACAAACAGAAAAATTACATGTAGCAAAGTAAATGATAATTAAGGCACTTGTTAATTGCCATTGTGCAAATGGGCCAGTACAATAATTGTATTATGACTGGTTAGAAACTTGATAGAACTCTTGCAAAATCTAATTACTGAAACCAATATGGAATTATAAAATTGGTAGTTTCCTCTGTTGCAATGAAATCATAACAGCTCCAACTAGTACCCAAAAACTGACAGTTTGGATTTTGGTAGGGGGGAAGGTCAAAAGAGGGAAGGAGGGTTCTCCAGTCCTATATTTGTTTTGGGGCAGGAGGGGGTGGTATGATGAAGAGCCAACAAAGCCCTGAGGGCCTCATTAGCTGGTTTGATCTCTAGGTTAACTCTTTTAATGATGCTGCCCGATGTTTATTCTCAGGGCCCAGGGGAACCACAGGACATGTTTCTGAAAGTAGCTGGAGGTCCAAGCCCACAGATCAAAAATTCTTTGTTGCTCTTTATACGTAAGTAAGGAAATTCAGAAAATGTAGAGATTAGGAACATAGCTCTACAGGAGCCTGTGTGGGGTAGAGAAAACAGATTTATATATTTCTTTTTGAAACTCTGGGTGTGAGGGCTTAATCTTTACTCCATTCCTACACTTTACCTTATTAACTAAGATGCTATTCCTAAAAGTCAGACTTGTCAGTCTAACAGAGATACTTGAGAAGTCATTTAGTCTGTTCCCTTACCTTCTCAGCAAACACATATAAATCATGTCAAATGAGTGTCTCTTATCTTTAAAGAGCTTCAGAGAGGGATGGTTTTTCATTCACTTGTTCATTCGACAAATGAATGCTTGCTAGGGGCATAGAACTATGCTGAATGTTCTTGACAAAGGAAATAAAAGAGAAGGAAAACATTGTATGGCCTCTAAACTTATATTTTAGTTGGCATGCATGTGCTGCCCTCAGGAGCTGTCTCATCATTTCTTTTGTGGTCTCTAAACTAAACCTTTCACAAAGCAGCTTAAGCTCATTCTATTCTCAGCAATGATCTTTTGTGTCATTACCCTCATAGGCCTGAAGATCGTCATTAAACCTTCCCTTTGCTTTCTAGGTGAAATCTATTGTGTTCACCTAACCTCCCACAGTATATTTCCCAGGCTTTTTGTCTGAATTTGGTTCAGGTTAGTCTTTAACAGGTGTCAGAGAATAAACTCCAAGACTTCTCAGGAAGATTCATTTGAGTTCGTACATTTGATGGCATAACTCCTGCAATCTCGAACAGAAACTGAGGGGCTGAAAAAAAAAAACACAACAAAAATAAACAAAAAAAAAAACAACCAGCCATTCTAAGCCAAGGGAAAGGGCCTCCAATCTGTTTATCTGTCAAAGAAATGGTCCCTTGAGGATTTAGTGGAATAGCACTGTGGCTCGGGGTACCACTCAAGAAGATGGCATACAGAGACCTGTTGGGGTATAGGAAGCTGGATGACATGATTTATTTTTGGTACATAAGATACGGGACATTAGCTATGGTATGTTCTACTGTTTTTTTATTTTAAGATTTACTCCACTGCTCAAAGAAATGTGCCTTTTCTCTTCCCTTCAAGCAGCACAATATGTAAATTATTTCAAATAAAGGAGTATCTCTCTTATCTTTGAATACCTCCAGAGAGGGAGCTTCATTCATCCTTCCAGCACATGTCTTTATTAGTGGCTACTGATGTATTGAAAGCCAGAAACAGGAATTTCCAGTATTCATTGAAAGAGAAACTAAGTAAAATGATGCTATGATTTAAATGAAAGTGAGCTAGATCCTTCATCTTCTTTGAATGTTACTATGGATTGATTGACATGGGATCGTGTCTAAGCCTTTTTTGTGTTTGTGTTGTGCCCTAGGGATTCCTGGCTGGCTACCCCCATTCAAATATGGCAGATCTACCTCCACTCTCTCCAGCGGGTGGATGTCAACTGTGTTACTGGTCAGTTGACCCGCCTTTCCCTTGTTCTTCACGGCACACAGACTGTTAGGAAAGTAAAAGCATTCACTTCCCACCCCCATGAGTTGAAGGTAAGACTTTTGGACTGACTTAAGGTTCTCCTCTGGCCTTCCCTTAACCTCTTCTGTTGTCCTGCCTGCTGACTGATTAAGTCTTGATGGGTGGGACAGATTAATGAAATATCTCATAGTTAGAATTCACCTGACATATTCTGTTGACAGGTTAGTTTTTAAAGAAAACTTTACTGATGAGCTCAAGTAAATAACATACCCACTTATTAAGTAAGTCCCATTTGGAATTAGATTATTCATTACCATAAAGTCTTCATTGAAATTACCTTTCATTAAACTTGTCAAATGTAGGCTCGTTGGGATAAAAACCCAGAGGGCAAATTATTAGAATTAGTGAGATCTGGAGACTAATCATTGCTTTATAATTAATTTAGTCCCAGTTACACATGTGCATAATAAGAAAACATCAATGCCATTACCAGTGTATTAATTTTTAAAATAAAAAGGAATGTTTAAATTCTGCCCTTCGGGAAGCAGACCCTTAAAGATTCGTTAAACCTTTGGAGGAAAGAATGAACTGAAGGCTACCATGACATATTTATGGCTTTGCCTCTACTGAAGGGGACTTTTGACTTCTTAGATGGTGGCATTTCACTTCATTTTTCTTAACATCAAGGCAGAAATTGATTGGCAGGTACTCAGGTGATGATATTCCAAACTGACCCACAAGACTAGAATTTTCCAGATTTTTTTTCTGCCTTGGGCTATCCAGAAGGAAGGTCCCAGCATCCTAGAATTGGAAGAGCCTCAGAGGTTGCCTAGTCCAGCCTCTGTATGAGCAGGAGTCCCCTCGACAGCATTCTCTGACAGGCTGTCAGTCATCTAGCCTCAAGGGAGAGAACCCTGCACACTCAGAGGCAGCTCTGATTTTCCTCTCTCCAAAAGATCTTCCACTTTGCAACTTCCACCCATTCCAGGATAGGAAAAAGATGTTTTTCACTGTGATGTTTCCCTCCCAACAAAGACAAATGGTTCCTCTTGAACAGCAGATAGAACCTGTGATCTTGTTCCAGGGAATGGGATGACAGACCTTAGTCAAGTCAGGCCTTTTAATGGTGGAGTAGAGTGTATTTAAGATTCACTTTCTGTTTACCCCAAGCAGCACTCAGTAGCTCACCCTCTTTCTGCTTCTACTTGCTTTGGCATTGGACAGCTGGACCCTGATGGCGTTTTCATGCTCTCACGGAATGGCGTGCATGACCTACAAGTTGGTGTGAGGCCTCAGCGGTCTGGCAGTCGGTTCCTTTATCTCAATCTGGTGGATGTTGACTACCACCAGTTGGTGTCCTCCTGGCTCGTGTGCCTATCCAGCCGACAGCCTGTCATTTCCAAGGTAGGTGATGGGCCATGTCCACTTGTGTGATTTGGTGGGTCTGATACTCAAAATCTTGAGTGACATGATTACTCAGTCATGATGCGATGCAGAGAAGCAGCAAGGTGTAGTAGAAAAGAGCCTTGATCTTAGAGCAAGCAGGGCTGGACTTGCTGGCTTGATTCTCTGTTTAATATCTCTGTGCCTCAGTTTCCCCTTCTGCAAATGAAGATAATACTTGTGCTGCGAATAAAGCAATTTGTAACCCTTAAGTATTGTGAACTTTTACTGTCACTGTCATTATTACTTTTAATGAACATCACCTCTAGGCTCAGATTCGTTTGTTGAATGTTCGTAGCCTGTGATGGTCTGCCTTTGATAGTTTTCTGCCTCATTCTCTATGGGAGTAAGATGGAGGCTGTGCTGAGAACATATTCTCTCTCTCTCTCCATATATATAAAATTATGTTTTATAAAATTATATATAAACTATTAAAATTATGTAGTATAATATTTAAAGTCTATGTAGATTATATTTTATAAAATTTAAATTGTATTTTTATAAACTTTATGTTTTTACAAGTTATATTTTTCTAAAATTGAATATATAAAATGTGTGGATAATATATATAAAATGTGTAGATAGATAGATGTATGTGTGTAGTCTCTTTTAGAGCTAGGGATATCCTAATGGAAATACAACTAGCTACCTAGAAAGGAAAGCTGATAAGCTCTTTGATTTGAATTTTTTTCCTCTCTGGATCAGACGTGTAAACAAAGGAGGATTAAACATGAGAATATTGGAGCTTCTAAGTTAAGGTCTTAGAAACACTGAGTTTCAGAGCTGGATGATCATACAAAGGCTAGATGATCATACAAATTAGGTGAAATTGGAACAGCCTCAAAGATTAGTCATGAATGCGTTGGCATTAAGCTGGGAGGGGGTTTTGAGAAGAACATGCAGGAAACCTTGCTGGGCCTTATGCTGTAGAACATTATCAGTGACTCAGTTGCTGTAGGGGTGTAAGACCAATAACACCAGCACACAGGAGGGCTGTTAGCACAGGTTCTTTGATCTGCCTTTCTAAAGGAAAGTAACTGAAAAGGAGTCAATAATCTTACTGTAATCAAACAGATACATCATTTACTTAGTTCAGGGGGAAGAGTCAGCACCCTGAACTTCAGAGAAAATACAAACAGAAATTACAAGCAGAGGAACACACATCAACAGACAGGGCTTCTAACTGTCTGACCATTACATACATACATAGTTACCAGAGAGAGAAGCACCAACATCTGGGTTTTCAAAGCCGGGGGCTCCTTAACAGCTACCCAGAGTCTCATCTGGCTACACCACATGAACGTTCTTCCCATGAGTGAGCCCCAAAGTAAAATGCCAACTTCAGAGTATATATACACTTCCTCAGGATCAGAGGGCAGCACAACCCTTGTGACCCAGGCTCATGTGACTCAGGCTTTCTTGTGACTTAAGCAGGTCATCAAAGACTCTTGATTCAAACAAAATCAAGTCTCAATCGAAGGACCTTGATTGCCTTAGTGCTAAGAAGAACTAGAACTCCAAAGAAAGAGCAAAAAGTCCCACTTTGCTTGCTGTTATACCAGGTAACAGTTTGTCTGAAGATGTAGCGGTTTCCACGGACCACAAAGTCAGTCTAAGCTAACACTGTGTCAGTCTCCAAGATAGCTATGTCATCTGGAGCTTTGTTAAGACAGGCAGAGATTCCGGAGTAAGGAGATAGGAGTCTCGTCATACTCTGCTGGAGTCTGATCATGTCTGGGTTGTTGGGTTCAAGCCTGAGGGCTGCATTTTAGGAATGTCATTGACAAGCTGGGGTGGGCAAAGAGGAGGAGGAAGAGCTTTGAGTCTGGGTCACATGGGACCCAGTGAACAAACCGGGGATATTTAGCCTGGAGAACGGAAGACCCCAAGGGGATGTGACAACAATCTTCAAGTAGTTAAAAGGCCTTCTTGTGAAAGAAGCTTTGGGCTTATTCTGCTTGACTCCATCAGCCAAAGCTAGAAGTAATGAGTAGAAATTACCAAGAACTAAATGTATGGTTTATGGAGGGGAAAAAAACTTCCTAGCAATTAGAGCTACACCCAAGTGAAATGGGCTGCCTTGGAAGAGAGTGGGATCCTTTGAATGACCATGTGCTGGAGATATTGAAGAGTGTATGTTTTTAGGGGTGCTAGATCATGTCTGAGGTCCTTTCCGATTCGGAAATTCTGTGATGCTAATCTAGTCCAGTCCCTTCATTGTAATAATAATAATTGTGATGATGATGATGATGATGATGATGATGATGATGATGATGATGATGGGGGCAGGATAGGGAGCAGCAGCTGGTGTTTTGTTGATATAGTGAACTCCTAAATAAAGAAGCTAAAGATGAAGATGAAGGTGGCATCTTCTCTGCAATTCATAGTCTCAGAAAGCTGCCTCGGAGCACTGAGTAGCACAATGAGTTGCTCAAAGTCTCCTCCCTACTGTGTGTCTCTACGTTTGGGAGCCCAGGTTTTTCAGACTGTAAGGCTGCCTTTCTACTCATTATGCCATATTGCCTCTCAAGAATAACAGCAACAGTGATAACAGGAATCACTTCTAAAATATGCCTTTGTCTTTCTGGGTGAAGAAATTAAATTAAAGAGAGATTAGGTGACACACTGAAAATCACTCAGCTCATTAGTGGCAAATGCTCTTCTAAAGACTACATTGCCTGAGTTCTCCTGGACTGCCTTGATGGCATCGTTGTTTGTCTCAGTAATTCAGGACAGGTTCTGAAAACCTGATCCCACCAACTTAAATGTTTCTGCGTTGTCACAGAAATGACGCAGTGGTCATTTTCGAACACCTTGTATAATGTTTGAGTGGCAGTGTTTATGGCGCCCTCTTAAATCTCATAATGGTGCACCTGGTCTTTAACCTGGGACTATTTGTGCTAGATACAATAAGCACAGAATCCCAGAATCTCAGAATTAGAAGAGCCTCCAGAGTAACTATCAAGAACCCTCTCCCCAGCCTCTTTGATAGCCAGACTCTGCTTGAAGAAGCCTTGTGAGGAGAAGGGTTTTCACTGCTTTCCAGGACACCGTTCTCTACTTCGGGACTGTGCATGCTATCAGGAAATTTATCTCGTTATCTGTACCAGCTGTCTTTAGTTCTATATCCTGGAGCCAAGCAGAGAAAATCTAATCCCACCACCAGAGGACAGCCCTTCAACCACTTGTAAACAGCTTCCTAAGTCTTCACTTCTCTGGGTTAAACCGCCCCCCCACCCCTTTCCTTCAGTGATTTTCATACGGTGTCATCTTGAGGACCTTCACCACCCTGGCCGTTCTCTGCTCGCTCTATGCTCTCCCCCTTCTGGTGGCAGCCAGATGTCACCTGATATGGGGAGAGGATGAAGGCTGCCATCTCACGTCCTCAAGGCATCTTAAGCTCGAATTCTGTTAAAGAACCAAGATTGTTTCCCTGGTGACTTGTCTAGTCACACTTCCCTCATCACTTACCCATGGTATTGATTTTTGAACCCAAGGGTAGAATTTTATATTGATCTCTATTCATTAAGCTTCATCTTATTAGATTGGAGCCATCATCCTAACCAGTTAAGAATTCTTAGTAGATTGCCTTTTTCAGGCACATATTATCTAGACCCTGCTGTCTCTTCAAGCCTTTGTCCTCTCTCTCTCTCTCCTCCCTTTCTTAGCCAAATTCCCAGAAAAATCTGCCTGCATATGCAGCCTTGACTTCTGTGTCTCACTTCTCACTTCCCATGCATTCCAGTTGCAGACTTCATCACTGAACTGGAACTGACCTCTCCAAATCGGAGGTCCAGAATTGTTCCGGAGATCAAATTGCATCTGCTTTCCTTCATTCTCAACTTTCTTTACATCCCTGCAACAACTTACACTGCTGACCTCGATACTACTTTGAGGATTTTCACAACACTATTCTTTCACAGTTCTCTTAATAATAATTAAAATTAACACTTATGTAATGTCTTAAAGTTTGCAAGACTCTAGCATATATTATCTCATTTAATCCTCACATGAACCTGTGAAATAGATGTTGTGATTATTTCCATTTTACAATTGAGGAAACTGAGGCAGACTGGTTAAGTGACTTATCCGGGGGCATACACCTTGTACCTGAGGCAGGGTTTGAACTCAGGTCTTCCCAACTCCCAATCCAGTGGTCTATCCATTGCACCCATCTTGTTGCTTCTCCTATCCATCTGACTGTCTTCTGCGCTCAATCTTCAAACATATCCCATTCCCTGACTGTGTGTGGACCCAAGACTCTTGGGTGCTGTCCTCTCCCTATGCTCTCTCTTGGGCCTTTCATCAGTTCTCAGGTTTTTAATTATGATCTCTATGCAAATGACCCCTCAGCCTCCATAGCCACCTGGACTCTATCTCTGGCTCCATCTCTCCAGCTGCCTGTCGGATGTTGGAAATCCATAAACATCTCAAACTCAAGGTGCCCACAGGAGAACTCATTCTCTTTCCCCAACCCCTCTCTTCTTCTGAGTTTACTTGTTTCCTTTCAGTCCCCCATATTGGCACTCCTGGTGCCACTCTTCTCCTCACTCTTAGCCCACACATCTAAGTTGTCAGCACTGCCCAACTTGAGGCCTTCTTCACCCCTTGCCTGGACCATTGCAGTAGCTACTTCTCCAGTTCCTCCCTTCCGCCATCCATGGGAATCTTCCTAAAGCCATGGCCCCGCCCATGTGATTTCCTGCTACCGGAGAACCAAATATAAACTTCTCTGGCACAACCTCACTCTAACTTACCTTTCCACTCTTAGTACACATCTCTCTTCTTAGTACACATTACTGTACTTTAAAGTCCAGCCCAACTGGCAGTAATATAATAATAATAACCAGCATGTTGCTGATGCTTCTTGCTATCCCTCACACATCTCCCATCTTTGCCCCATCTGTCCCTGACACCTGTAATGTGCTCCATCCCCACCATGGCCTCTTAGAATTCATTTCCTTCAAAGCTCCAACTACAATATTTACAGACATGCTACAATTTACCTTACACATACCTCACCCTAGGGGATCATATTTACCTCTGTGCATTAGGATTTCTAGCCACACTATTTGTTCTCCATACCTTGTTCATCTGCATGTTAAAGATGACCTAGGCCATGTTTGTTTGTTTATTGGAGTCTTCTGTACTGGTATCTTTGAGTTACTTTTCTCCTTCTGCCCTTCTTCATATGTTGTACCTACAATTCTAGAATACCAGGTGAGAAAGATAAACAGGTAGTTTTAAAAAAATTTTCATCAAAAAACCCTCTTGATCTGATTTTTCCAGGTGTCAGGAATATACATGCATACATACACACATACATACTTATGTGCGTGTGTGTACACACACATACACATATGTAATATATCCTTTGTCCAGATGTGTTCTTTCCATGGCCGAGAACCAATTATTCATATATTTTGAGCTGTAGTCCAGAATCTAAATCCTTTTCTCAAATATCATAATTTTAGTGAGCTATTCACCTCCTAAATTTCCCTTTTTTTCTAAATCCCCTGCCTTCATCCAGTAGTGGTGATGATCATTCTGCTTGTACCTCTAAGGTTCTTGTTTGTTTGTTATGCCCAGGATTTCCCATTCCTTAGCCATTCTCTCTAGTTTATTCCTGGCTGTATCACTTGGCCCCATGTGACTCACCAGCAGTTGGTAGTGGTCACCAGGTATGACATAACTCACTAGATTTTCTTTCACACCCTGGATACATGTCCTAGTAAGACTTATTGTAAACCCCTCTATAATTTATGTTAAGGTAAACAGATGCTTATGGAGCTCACAGTCTTGTGGGATTATTTACTAGTCACTTTGCCCATTTCTTCTTCCTCGGATCATGACCAGGTGTCCTCTCACCTGATAACATCTTCATCCCTTGGAGCACATGATGCTGCTTCTTGCTGGGCTGGTTCTGCTCCCTTTTCTAAAGAAAGTTTCATACCTTTTAATTAGCTCCAAAGGTCAATGATCTTTCTTCTCCTTTACTTCCCTGTGTTATATAAGCTGTGAATTCTTGCCTTTTCACATATTTTTCATTCTTTATAGCCTCTTTCCGTACTGTGGAAGAATGCTTCATTCTTCCTCTTATATGTGTTCCTCCTGCCTCATCATCTTCTCCTCTAGGATGCAGACGAGCTGCACTTCGCTCATACAGAGGTTGTTACTTGACTCTGGAAGAAACACAACCATATCACATTTGTTGCAAGTTACTATCGGACCTTTAGCCCTTTGTACAGTTCTTTTCAAAGCCATATGCTGTGGCAAACTTGTTAGCTTCCCTGATGACTCTTAAGTGAACGTCAGTTCATTTAGGACAGACTTGGTCCCCTTTTCTCTGGCGAGGATGTTGCTATCTACTCAGATGCTCTCACTGGCAGTTAGCACCTTCTTGCCGTACTCAGTACAGGGAGGAACAGATCAAAGCTGAATCACAAGCACACATACAATTATCTGTTTATATCTACCTGTCTTTTTTCCTCTTACTGTTCAGTTCCAGGATTTTTTTGCATTATTCCATAAGGTTTGCATAATTTCTCCAGAATTATTCTGTCTTCCGTAACTATAAAAGCATTATTTAAAAAAAATGTTAGTGGGGTTTGCATATTCTTCTACATATTGTGACCTTGGAGTTAAGCTAAATTTCCAAAGTTTGCAGGCTCCCTTTCTTCTCACTTTCCTGCCCACTAAGTTCCGTTAGCTCCTTGTAGTCTCTGGGATCAAAGACAAACACCTCTGTTTGGCATTTAAAGCCCCTCTTGGCCTAACTGTAGCCAGGCTTTCCAGGCTTATTATGTGTTGCTTTTTCATGTACTCTTTTGTCCACTCTAACTTGGACTTTTTACCACTGATCACACACAGCAATCCATCCACCTCCATGTGTTTGCGTACAGTCCCCCATTCCTGGAATGCACTCTCCCCTTCCCCCTAGTTCAAGTGCCATCTCTTAAGTGTGATTCCCCTTAGCTGCTAGTGCCCCCTCTGAAATGACCTTGTATTTACTTTATGTGCACATGTCCTCTCCCCTGATTGAATGTTGGAGTCCTTGAGGCCAATGTACTTCCAGTGCCTAGCACTGTGCCTGTCACATAGTAGGCACCTAATAAATGCTTCTTGATTGGTTGGTCCTGTGGTGCTGCCTCGGTCTTTTCATCCTCCCTCCCTCCCTTCCCTGCTGCTGTAGGCTTTTGAGATCACGTTACCAGCCGGTTGTGGCAAAGGTGCCAACAAGAGGATCACTTACACCAATCCCTACCCTTCCAAAAGAGCGTACCATCTGCACACCAACCACCCGGACCTGCTGCAGTTCAAGGAAGACGCCTTTGAGGTAGGCAGTGTGCTTCTTAGCGGCTCCCACCAAAGACATTTCTGTGCTTTTCTTCTGCATTTTCTGCCTTATTACTCTTATTTGGAACCCTTCAAACCTTAGCAAGCATTGCATTGAAAGACTAATTCACTCTAATACTGGCTAGCCTTTCTGAGAAGGAGGTGCATTCCCCAAATTTAGATTAAGTACCACCTGCTGCACCGAGAGGCCAGATGTGTGCTGCACATATGATTTTATTTCCAGAAAGCTCTTCTGTAGCTCCAGCTCCCCACACTGCCCCCCTACCCTGAGAAATTAAACTTGTCAGGAGCTCCTCAGTTCTTCATTCTTGATGTTTTCTTGATTGGCTTTGTCAGAAATTGCCCAGAAATGACATCTGGTGACTTGGCTTAACACTCTGGGATAATTGGTATTCTCCCATATTTTCCAGACCAGGGGTTCCTATATGCACGTGTATGTACATAGGTATGGTTATATATGTGTGTGTATATGTGCGGTTATATACGTGTGTGTATAGGTGTGATTATATGTGTATGTATATAGGTGTGGTAATATATGTGTATGTATACTGTATATACATACATGCATATATACAAATACACACACACACACACACCCTCAAGTTCATGGCATGTATACATGCACACAGTGCTCCGTGTGAATATGTACGCATAGCACATGTTTATATATACACATGTGTTTATATTAACATGCATATAAACCTATATGTGCATGCATGTATGTGTGTATAGTTTTATCTTTATTTTCACTAACCTCTGCCTGAAATGCAGTGTCTCCTCCAGTGAGGAGCATAGGCACCAAACATGCTTCTGAGAGCTGTCCCTGAGCTTCCTTAGACTGCCAAATGAGGGGAGGGCAGACGACATACAGGAGGTGAAGACCTCTGGACTTGATGTTGGGGGTGGAGTGGAAAACTGTACTTCTCTTATAATAGGCTTCATCTCCCCAGTGATCCTCACCTGTCTCATTGAGTGCCCTAGTGAAGGTGAATGCCTAGGGTTGTTTTTTGAGGGGAGGGGGTTGTTTTTTTTTAACTTGAAACTTTGGAAGATTTCATGAGAAAGGAAGGTTTCTGCATTGAGAGCCCTGGGGCTCTGCTAGGTTCCCAGAATCAGCAAGCCCCTTGTAGTGGGGCCTTGCCCTGAGAAAACATTGCCTCCAGCCACCCTGAGCTTTGCTGTGAGGACAGAGTGAGTCACACAGAGGTAGAGCTGCAGGGGGTAGGTTTGGTTAATTTGACAGACATTCATCAAGTCTTCTCAGTGTGAACCTCTCATGGTGTTTCTCTGATGGTTTGTCCTTGGCACAGATAATGCACTGAGATCACCCTAACTTGGCCAGAGACATTTATAAGCCTCGGCTATATGTAGAGTATGATATTAGGAACTAGGCATGATACACCATTGTAGGAGCTAGGCCCCTTGCCCTCATGGAGCTTACAGTCTAGGGAGGGGGTGATCCCAAAATACCTTTACAGAATCATATGGTGTGAGTACAGATGGGAGGTACCAAGCAGGGAAGGGCCTGAAAGAGGGGGTTCAAACAGAGGATCATAGGTACCTTAGAAGCCACTGAGTCCAGCCTGCCCCCACTCATTCTGCAGCAGGTCGGAAAGCACTTGCCCAGGGTCACCGAGCTAGTCATTGACTGAGGCCTGATTTGAACCCAGCTCTTCCTGAATCCAGGTCCAGCATCCTCTTCACTACAGAGTATTGCCTCTGTTGCCTGGGCACATAGTAGGTGCTTTATAAATATGATCTCATTTGATCCTTACAGCACCTGGGAGAGGTAGGTGCTATTATCACCCGCATTTCACAGGTGAGGAAACTGAAGCTAGCAGAGGTTAAGTGACTTGCCCAGGGTCGCAGGACTTGTACAGACGTGAGGCCAGATTCAAACTCAGGCCGTTCTGACTCCAGGCCCAGTGGTCTGTCCAATGCCCCAGCAGCACTGGAAAGATGGCTGGTGCCAGAGTGTGGAGGGCCCAGAGAGCCCTTGATTTAATTCATTAATTAATTTAAGCTTGTTTCAGTACAAAATATGAAACCACTGGAAGATGTTTTGGGCCAGGGACTCTATTTAGTTGGGAAATTGTGGAACCACGTGCAAGTTGGTACTCGAGGGCCCCCCAATTCATGTCAGGAAGGACAGCCTCTTGATTACCATGAGGTTATTATTTCTTTCCCTTTGTGTGCTGTAATCTTCAGGCTTTCAGAATGGACTGCTAGACTATCTGACAACTTGGACTTCCCTTTTGTCAGATGAGGCCATGGGGGAAGGGGGTGGGGGGTGGGAGGGAGAATGTGTGGAATGTGACCAGGGTTTTTTAAAAGGCCTGTACACCTCCTTCACTTTTTCACTGGAACTTATAGAAGGAAAAGATTGAAAAATCTGTCTGTCACCACTCTTTTCCAGTTGATGCTGGAGAGACGTATACCATTGGCCTGCGGTTTGGCTCCAAGTAACAGCACAGGGAGGAGGAATTCTGATTTACATCAATGACCATGAAGACAAAAACGAGGAGACGTTTTGCGTGAAGGTCATCTACCAATAAAGGTGGAGGCCCTTGATCAGGCTCACATGCTCTCGGCTCTGTCTGTCAACACCTTAGTCTCATGGAATTCCTCTGATGGGGCCATAATCCCATTATCTCTTGACTACTGCAATAGTATTGTTGGTTTGGATTTTGCTGCTGGATAGATTTCTTCCTTTGGTATTTCCCCCCACCGTTTGTCTTTGATACAGATATACCCACTGATATCACCCCTGCACTTCACCAGAGGACTGAAAGCGTGTGCTCCCTCCTTATTTATGGTGTGCCTGAGTCTATCAAGCCGCAGCCAAAATCACCGTGATTTATTCCCGAGCACAGTCCTTAAGCAGTAACCCAGACTCCCATGATGTCGTTGGGATATTGCTGTTCCCGTGGGTGGACAGGAAATTATAACTTTCTACCAAATTGTTTTGCTTTTGACTTTTGCTGATTTTTTAAAAAAATATTTTTATGAAACATTTGTTTTCCGTATTGGATTTTGTACAAATACATTACATATTTATATACGCAGATGTTTTCCACTGTTGCTCTGTTTCTATCATTTAAATTGCTATTTAAAAAATTACCTATTTTCCCCCTTTCAGCAGTTTCCAAATATTAGCAAGCAGACCTCGGCTATTGTTGTTATGAGGTTCTTTCTCCATCACAGTTATTCTTTCAGGGAAAGACTGGTGAGCCACACTCAAGAGACTGTAGCACATCTCATAGGCACCTCATTAATTCAAGGAGAATAATGCATGCACCAAAGATCAGTGCCAGCACAGTGCCTCAACTGGTCTGAGGAGTGCTAAGCTCAGAGCCAGGAGACCCTGGGTTCAAAATCCCACTCTGAAGCTTGCCATGGTTGAATTATTAACCACTCTGAGTCATATTTTCCTTATCGGAAAAGTGGGAACAGTCATGCTTATAGTATCTACTACTGACCAGATTATCTTGCAGGTCAAATGAGACAGTGCATGTGAAGTGTCATGTGAACTTAAAACCCTTAAAGCATTATGTAAAGTGAGTTATTTTATTATCAATATTATTTTTTGGGAGATTTCATTGAGTATCATTGAGTATATTAGGGTTAGGAATCCCAGTGAGGAAACTCTCTCCACCAATACAGATCATCAGCTGCTTATAACTTGGAGTCTTGGAGTTGCCTGGGGCACAGACAGTGTTGAGTGAGAGAGCTGGGTTCAAGTTCTGCCTATTGTTTGTTTGTTGTTCAGTCATTTCAATGGTGTCCAACTCTCTGTGACTGTTTGGGGTTTTCTTGGCAGAGATGCTGGAGTGCTCTCCTTTTTCAGTAA